>NW_021636315.1:0-90134 GCF_004799145.2 Neltuma alba
GAACTAGCTAAACCAGTATGGCATATGGATGCTACTTTCACTTAATTTTAGCTATTATACTAGTAAGGAAGTAGGTTGCAAGAAGGACCTATCAGAACGTTCTCCCAAAGCAATACATTAGATTGAACAAAGCATTAGTTTTAGCTATTATACTAGTATGGAAGTAGGTTGCAAGAAGGATCTATCAGAACTTTCTCCCAAAAGCAATACATTAGATTGAACAAAGCATTGTTACTTGAGGGCTTGAGGCTAAAATTAAAAGGAGGTCAAAGATACAGGGCTTCATATCTGGTACAAAATTGGATGGCCGCTTGTGCACTCCTCATGAGAGGCATTTGAGTCTTGCAAATGTCAAATAGCCTGTGTGACCTCTTGCTTCACCATTAGGCCTGGCCATAACAGTAGAAACACTACTGCTACTGCTAAGCACATTGCTTCCATCAGAACATTGCCTTCTCTTGCAGGGAAGAGAACCATTGGCAACGTTCCCTTCTCCTGCAATCCCATCCATTCTCTCTTCCCGAATTTCATATGTGCGTAGGAGCACCTCAAATGTCCTTATATCTATGCATGTGCCAAAAGAATGCATACCAGTTAAATAGATTCTTTTACACTCACACTCACAAAAAGAAGGAAAGAAAAAGAAAGAACACAAAGGTACCTGTGAAGCTGGTTTGAAGTGTTTCGCATGATCGTTGTACTTGTTCAATACATGGGGAGAATGAGCACAGAGTTCCATCCTGTTTTAACATTTTTGCAGCTGAAGGAATGGCTAGCCAAGGTTGGGGTAGATCGAGAAATACAGCATCAGCTAAACCAGCGAATTCATCAGGAAATCCCTCGCCCTGGATGTCTCTCACATTCACACTGATCAAGGTGCTTAGACCTGTCCTCTCAAAATCTTCCCTAAAATGAGATCAGGACCAGGTTAACAAATGACCCAAAATTGTAAATTTATCACAATCTAAACCGTATAAAACAAAGAATAGTAATGTAAATTTCTCCGCTCTCTCTCACCCACACACACAGACAGACTCTCTCTGTAACCATCAAATGCTTTTTAAAATCGTGTTGTGGAGTTCTCACAGAAGCAAGTGCCGTTAAAATAACAGAGTTGCTCGATCAACTAGCAGAGAGGCATATAATTGTTTGTTTCAAGAAACATACCACATAGCTAAGGTAATAAAGCAAACAAGTGGACCTGTAAAAGATAAGAACATATACGCCAAGTATCCAATAAGATGAGAGCAATTTCTGAATTAAGAATCTGAATATTATCTTTTTGGTTACCTAGCTGAGGCAGCTCTTTGTTCATGGAAATCAAACGTATAGACATGTCCTGCAGGAGCAACGGCCCTGGCAAGAGAAGTGGTCAAAGATCCACTTCCAGTTCCAGATTCCATAACCAAGCAACCAGGAACAATCTCCAAGTACATGATCACAAAGCTAATATCAGCAATATAGAGAATCTGAGTCCTATGGTTTAATACAAGAGTCCATAGCTCTGGAGTAGGAGCCAACAAGTATACAAAACCACCCTTGTTACTGAACACCTTGGAACCAAAAGGCTTTCCTATCCAGTCGGAATGTTTGAAAACTCCGAAACGATTCTGGAGGACAGAATTTTCAGACACCGTCACAGGCTTCATGGTGTCATGCCTCTCATAAACAATAACCAAATCGCCATTACTAATGAATCGATTGAAAGATAGCTTGTTAGCAGGATTACAAGCCAACATATTAGAATTCTTCAAATTCTTCAGCGAGGTCCCAAAAGAATAAATCGGCTGTCAGAAAATAAACAACAGAGGAAACCAATGAAATAACTGATTTGTGATGTAGAATATAATCTCCAAAGTTATGTGGAATTCCGACGAAGGCACGAAGCGATTCGGAGAACGAAGAAGCAGAACGAAGAGGGGTATAGAAGAAATCCTTGATAGGAGAAATTTATTTTGAATAAGTTAGAGAGTGCTCTGCATTCCCTTGAAAGTCTAAGTAGGGCAAAGCAAGGAACAATAATAACGGTCACTCCAACTTCTAAACCCTAGCACCATTAAACTCCGGAGTCCAGAGGAAGAAGAGGAAGCATGTTCTGACTTCTGCGGTTATCTCCTAAACGCACCGTTACTCTTTCCTCGATTTTATTTTCACGGCCCAACTCGACAAATATCTGGGCTAGATTAGATGCTTTGGCCCAAAATAAAAACGCTTGTTATTTTGGGCCTCTTTAAGTCAACAGAGGGTTCGTACATGTTTGGGCTTCCATGGCCTCATCTCAAACAAATGAGCTTTAATCCATGCAGTAGCCGGGCTTTTGTTTATTCTTGAGCAATTGGGCTTCGCGTCTCCTTTAACCTTTTAGAAGAACAATAACTCCCTGATTGTTTTTGTATTTCTTGTGTGGGGAAATATCTTCTTTTGTTACTAGATTTCACTATTTCATGATGGGACGAGGAGAATATCAGATAATAAAATACCCACAAATTTCACTACTAAAACTAGTACAAAATTAAAAGGCAAATAAGTGACAATATTTTAAAAAAGAATATGAGGCATAATGGAGCATCCTGTCCTGCCTCGTCATCATTCCATTCCAAATATAATGCAAAAGCAGTATTTGAATCTCCTTAATTGATCTTTTTAATTGTCCACTACAAGAAGTCTTTTCGTCTTGATGTGTAGCCACAGTTTTACTCTTAGAGACTGATTGTTATAGGATTTTATCTCTTGAGTTATTGGAGGCTTTGATTTGGTTGCTGCTTAGAGGGTTTGAAGAACTTGTGTCTTGTGAACTTTTTCATAAATTGGTGTCTGGTGTGTGCTGTTATCTTATGTATGATCATCTATCTATACTTTATTTTTTTCATATAATATAATAGACTTTTTATTTTAAAAAATTGAGCTTCTCAAATTAAGTTTCAATTGGAAGTTATTAGTCATTATGATTGTAATCCAACGGTGTTGAGGAGGACTTAAAATTAAATACTTGTTTTTTGAAAGAAAAAAAAAAGGTAAATCCCCATTTAATTCCCTTATATCACACTTAATCGAGAAAATCTCAATTTAAAATATTCAAATTCAAAAAGTGAAATTTTTCAACTTTCAAGGAACAGTGTTTAAGAAAACAGTGCATTTCGATCGATGTTCTCAACATTGAGAGATGCCACAAATTTCAAAGATTGCCCAAGAAATTATGGAGGGGAGGGTCAAAAAGAAAGTGCATCATTTTTGTACCAAAACAAGAAAGTGCATTTTGATATTGTCCAACAAATTAAAGAGATACACCATAATTTTCAAAGATTGCCCTGCAAATCATCCAAGTTTGCCTCTCTTCACTTTTTGGTTGTCTCGCGTATATAAGGGTGCTTCGTACAAAACTATCATGGTGTCCAATAAGGCTTTCTGCAACATTTGTCAACCATTCCATGCCACTACTTCTCCTTCATCATCATTCCAGCTTATATATTCATAGGTTTTCTTTTTCAAACTGTAAAACGGATTTCGTTTCAGGCCCTTTTCCCACTTCTGTTATGATCTCATTATTAAGGTTTCAACATGCATCATTGCAGCACGTCGTACATTGAGAAATTTGCTTTTAAAAAAACAGGGGTGTTAAAATTCAAATTTACTTTAGAAGTTTTCGCTTGGGAGTGGTGGACACTTGAATTTTTTTTTTTTTGGGTGTGCAAATTTATTCTAAAAGTTTAAAATCATTATAATATTGTCATCCTATCGTTTAAAAAACTAACGTTGATCGTTAAAATAGTGACATTAATTGTTAACATCTTTAAGGATAAGAAGTAATATTGATACGATTTCAAACTTTCAAGATAAGTTTACACCTAAAAAAAAAAAAAAACTTCCTAATGCCCACCACTCATAATAAAACTTTCCTAGACAAATTTACACCCTTGACCCAAAAAACAATTCTAGAAATTTAATTTGGCTTCCTATCTCTTGATATGTGGATATCAAGCCCAACCGCCCTAATTTACAACTCTTGGTAGTATTTTGCAACTCGAAAAACAAATTGCAAATCACTTAGGTGGGAAAATTAATTACCAACAGAATTGATTATACGATGAGAAAACTTTCCTCTCAAATTGCAATTACTTGACACATGAATTCTAATCCAATATGATGAATGTGATATTCAAGCCATTTTTATCACAAACTACCCACTATTTGAATTACTCTTATTTTTATAATCTAATGATTAATTAAATTGGATTGGGATGGCATTTTTAAAAAAATAGAGGTTAATTGGACTGGGAAAACAAACATGGGAAAAAGAGACATTGAAGAGTGTATTCAAATATTGGCTAAAAAAATATTTCATTTATTCAAAATCTTAATGGATGGCAAAAAAAAAAACAGAGAAAAGTCTTAATGATGTCAACTTCAAGTGAAAAACTATTGCTAATTCTATCTTAAAACTAACACATTTCTCCCCCTCTAGAACAGTAGACCAAAATATTTTTTATTTATTCTGTTTAGGCATAACTGATCCACCTCACAAGAGTGAGAATATGGGGAAAAAAAGGCAGAAGAAAGAGAGAGGGAGATAGAGAGCCAATGTATTTGAGGGAGTATTCATTCATGATATGAAATAGTAGCAGTATATTCTCTATCTTATTTTTCTTTTAAATGATGACGGATAAGTTATTAACATTGAGAATATTTTTCAACCACTTATAAAATTTTAATCAAACAAAACATCTTGAATTTGGACAGCATCAAAATTTCAAACTTGATCTTTTATTTAGTTAAAAAAAAAGATTAAATACTAATCAATATAATATTAATTATTTAATTCAATCAAATATGTATATAGTTTCATTACATATCTCGATCCAAAAACGGATGATCTGAAATTCAACACATGCAATTCAATAATTGAACGATGGAGATGATTTAAATGCAATGTCGCCGTGTGAAAGATGAAATTGCATTATATTGTAAAGCCTCCTGGTTTTATTATTGTTGGTAGAAAGCAGCATGGACAAGATGTATAGTACTATCTCCGGTTCTTAATATAAAATCCTGTTTGATTTTTATTTTGGTCCTAAATATAAAATTCTAATCCATTTGTCTTTAATATTTAATTAATTTTTTTTAAGATAGTCCTTCTAATAATTATAGTTCTAATCAATACACTTGATCAGTAAGGATATTTTAGGAAAGACAACACCTATTTAGAACAAATAACCAACTCAACTTATTTCCTTAATCTCCTCAAATTAGTCAACTGGCTCTTATAATTAGGACCAGAAGTAGTAATAGGAACGAAAAGGACAATGGAAATAACAAACGAGGAAGGAACATAATCAATTCTAAGTGTTGAATATTTGAATGGATTCATTAATTTCCCGGAAAGTTGAACGAAGAAACTGGAAACTGATGTGCGCATGCGTATATGAATGAACGTGGTATTGATTTCTACTTTCCTGGAAATGGCTCAGGCATACCATTTCACGTACATCAATTATCAGTATTCAAATTTCCAAGTCAATGCTTAGACTTTGACCAAATTCTATTTTATTCTCCCTCACACTGCTCTATCATCATTTTATAATTATCTTACACGAAACCACTTTCAATACACACACCGAGCTGCTTGAATCTTCTTTTCTTTTTGTTTTATTTTCTTGGAGGCCAGAAAATAATTGACAAAACCTCTCAGCAATATATAATGGCATGTTTTACACGGCAAGTCAGTCACGTATGGACATTTAAGAAAACTATTTTTAGTCAACATCGTAGCGTAATTATAAATGCTAATCAATTATAATGACCACATACACTGAAAAATAAATTTTATTTTTTAAAAAAATTAAAATGTTTCAAATCTTAACAACATTATTAGCTGACTCCTTATTTCCACTCTAGGCATCAGGAGATTTTTATTATATTTTTAAAATCTAAACAAAATAGTTGGGTGTTGTTGTTGTTGATGGTAGTTTTTATGAGTAAAACCAACCTTTGCATGGCATTAAATGGGCAAGTGGTGGGGAGGACCATAGAGTTATAAATGAAATCGAATTCACAACTTTTCACATGTAAAGAAATTTTTATGCCATTATATTATAAGGGTATTAATATAGATCTTTTCTTTTTAAATGCTGGCAATTTCCTTTTGATTTGTATCACATGATTTATTTATTTGAGAACTTAAATTTAAATGACTTTTTTTTCACTCTACTCCATAGAAACACCGCAGAAACCATAAATTCAGTAAAATAAACAGATGATTTGTGCTCTCGTCCCTAAATGAATATATAAAATAAGAACAGACATTTACTTTTAAATACTTATTTATATTTTCAAACTATTACTCATCCGATCCTTAATATAAAACATATTTAACTAATTTAATTAGATTAAAGAAGTTAAGTAAATTAGTTAATTATAAAAAAATATGACATATTTTTTTCAAAATATCATAATCATATATTTGATTATAGTTAAGAGAATATCCGTAGAGGTAATTTAGAAATAATTGATAAATATAATAAATAGGCTTTATATTTAGGACTAAAATTAACTTAACAATTAGATTCTATATTAAGAACCAGAAGAATACTGCATTAGGCCTGGAAGGAGAATTGAAAAAGGATATTCCATAGTTCAAACCAAACAGGGCATGGATGGGGGAAGTGTTTGGAGTTTTTGTTTTTGGTGTGGGGGTATTAGAGTATATTAACTAAAATTTAGGTGCCGTTAGTGTAATATACTCCTCAAAAAATAATAAAATAATAAATTTGTTTAGAAAATATATTAAAATCGTCGTCCATAAGTTTATTAAAAGATGAAGCAGTAGTTAACCACATGGAAAGAACCGGAAATTCAATGGTGGGTCATACATGTACGTACGGTTGGACGATTCAAGTAACAACTTTGGACTTAATCGTTTCTTCTGTTTTATCTTTTTTAGCCCTTTTATTTTTTTAAAAAAAATATATTACACGCCAAATTAATCTTTGATATATTTGGATTTTTCTCCTCTCATTTAATGGTGGACATCTTTGATTTTGACTATGAAACTGACATGAGAGGATTATTATAATTATTACAATTATTTCATGTGAAAACGTAATTATATAATAATATTCTGTGCTTATCCCCGCATTACCTGCTGATCCATCTTTTATTTAATTTAATTCCATTAATTATGTTTAAGCATATTTTGGCTTACATCAATGGACCCCTTTTTTTTCTCAATATTTCTTTCTAGAACGCGCTCATTTCATCATTTCATGATGATCTTTTACCCCATTCAAGTCACATCACAATTAAGAATATTTTGGTATCCATCAACGGACATCTTTTATTAAGGACGAAAATCTGTCTAAAAGATCCGTCAAAGGTGAAATTTGAACATAAAATAAAATAAGATTTATGTGATCAAACTTATTTGGAAAAAACTGTATTTGTAAGTGTAATTAATAAGGTGCATTGTAAGGACAAATAGTTTTTCCCCAAAAAAATCTAATTAATGTAAGGTAATTTTATAATTTTTAGTTGAATTACTTATTATTTTGCACACAATCATCATTTCATATTAGAAAATTCGTGATTTTTTGCTCAAAAAGAATGAATATAAATATCAATCTTCACGTTCGTTAATGTTTTATATTAATATCTGATATTTAGCATGTTAAGTCAAATTCAAATATTATCAAATTTAATTGAGAATAACTAGCAACAAAATAATTAATAAAAAATACAACTATATCTTTTTATCAAATAGAAAAATATATTTAATAGTGATCATTGTCATGATTTATTGGCGTTAATCCCAAAAAATTAGCTATAACAACTTAGAGACAACGTTTCAAATTGTAATGAATGTTAATATTATCAATGAAAGGTTAAATAATGCTTGAATGTGATTCAATAGTTTTATATATCAGGTAGTTATATTAAAAAATAATGCTCCCATTTAGTGTTTCAGTATAAAAAAATTGTGCGCAGAAAAAAAAATAATAACAATTATTAGGGGAAACCTGAATAATAAAATATTTATATAATACTCCTCTTAGTCCTATTCAAAAGGCCTGTCAAGCATGTTTCATTGAAACAAAAAAAAATCTTAAATTTCATTAATTCTTATTCAAAACTTAATAACTTTTATTTTTATTCTTATTTAATACATATCATACTTTATGTAAATAAAGTTAACACAATAATAATTAGAAGTAAATAAGATTAAAAAATATCTTTTCTATCTATCCTATAAATAAAACCAGAAGAGTACAGCACATCTAGCATTTGACAACGGTGATATCTTATGTTTTATATTTGAAGGAGGTGGCTTGAGGAGGAATGGCGAGTAGAATGCCGTGTCAGGATTCGGGAAGTGGGTGGATCGGTGTGGACGTCCTCTGTACGGCCACGACCGTACGGCACTACGGAATTCAGGACAGCTCATTTTCCCTCCACTCTCGCCCTGCCCCACGCGCATCGCTTCCTTCGACTCATAACTGAAATTAAATCCCTCCTTCAAGGATCTTAAATGCATATTTATATTTGTCTAAAATCATTTATATTATACAAAAGAACTTTAAATTTACTCATATACGAGTATGTTTTTATTTTTAAAAAAGAGCAATTTTATGGGAAAAAAATTACAAGGGTAGTTCTGTAATTGTGAGATTAAATTTAAATATATTTTACACCCAGATATTTTTTATTTGCTTCTATATTTCATTGTATTTTCTTCTTGTTTCCTTTCTTTTGGCCATTTCATTTCGTTCAACTAATCCATTTTTCTTTTTTGTGATGGTGTCTGCATTTGATAATTTATCAAAATGAGCCGTCACATATATATTATGATTTTTTTGACCGAAACATGCATGCTTGCATGATGGATGAAGAATAATATAATTATGATGATAATGAAATGTGGACATACAAATATATGGATAAGTTTTGGCCAATTCTTGAAGGCATGAAAAACGAATAAATTAAAAATTATTGGATTAAACAAAAAAGAATTGAATGAAAAAGCAAAGGCAACAGAAAGCATTGAAGCCGCTTGCCAATAAAACCCAATTAATAAAATTTATGTCTCACAAGAAAACAATTCCTGTTGCTTTCTCCATGGCTTTGCCTATTAAACTCTTACTACCTCCAGTCCTTAATATAAAATCTTATTTGAGTTTTATTTTTATCTTAAATATAAGACTCTAATCCATTTTGTCTCTCATATTAAGTTGAGTTAGTTATTTGTAATAAATAGGTGGTGTTTTTCTAAAATATACTTACTAATCAAGTGTATTGGTTAAAACTACCATTGTTAGAATGACTATTTTAGAAAATATATATATAAATATGAGAGACAAAATAGATAAGAATCTTATATTTAGGACAAAAATAAAAATAAAAAAGTTTTATATTAAGGGCTGGAGGTAGTATCAAACGGTGATACCGCTTTATTTTCTTTTATGTGCCCTTTTTTTTTGTCAACGCATGTATGTGGGAATATTTTCGGCATCTTCCGTAGGGCCTTCTTTTAATACGTTGTTTCAATTCGACCCTTTCTTTTTAAAAATTCAGAAACCATGCTGAAAATAAATAAAGTTTAAAGATGAAACGATGAAACTAAAATTGAAAGTGGAGGTTTGGGGGGGGGGGAGGACTGGAAATTTATTTTTTGTCAGGTGGGACCAAATACCTCATTGAATTAGAAAGGTCTAAGTTCAATTATGCCCTCCGAACATTTATTTCCATACGGGAAAGGATCTCTCCTCCTTTTTTCTACCCATCTTCTTCTCTCCGGTTTTTTTCCGTTAATGATAAGATTAATATTTGAATGGTTTAGATTTTATTTTTTAATCCAATTTTAAACTATTCATCTCAAATTTTAGCAGTTTGAATTTATTTATTTTTTTTGTTTTGTAATTTTGTACGTAGATAATAATTTTATATAAGATCAGATTTGGATCTAATGATTTAAAAATTAGAAGGGGAGGAAACAAGTTGGGAGGAGGAGGAGGAGAGCAGGTAGCCTAAAATAAAGGGTAGCATAATGTGTTCCCTTATGCATCAAAAATTACTCTTTGTTACCAATGAGAATTAGGTTTAGTAAAAAAAACCAGTCTCTTACAACTTAATAAACGAAAGTACGAATCTCTATTAAGAAATGTACTCACATTTAATGCTTCCAATAAGAAGATATTACTTGTGCCTAGCCAAAAAAAAAATCCTCATTATGGTCATTTAATCTTCTTTCTTTTCTATATCTTATCATTATCAATTACCAGACATAAATTTTCCCATAAAAAAATTCTTTGCATACTCTTTCCATCTCTTTTTATAAGAAACAATCACTACCTCTATATTGTTCCTATTTATAAAAAAAAAAATTTACAAGATGTCTTAAATTTTCTTGATTAGTTTCATATTTTGCCTTCATTAATTGTTTATTTTGATATTCAATATATTTAGTGTCTTATTTTTTAGACGTTAATTTTTTATTTTAGTGATTTTATATTCTCTCTCTTAATCTCTTACCCCATAAATAAGGGTGGTTTTGAGAAGGAACTTATAATTTTTATATATTATTATTTTTTAACTAATTTTTACTAATGTTTTAATGTGATTTGATCAAATATTTCTTATAAAAAAAGTAGAAGAGAGTACCGAGAATATGAGGGGTCATAATTTTCCCCTGGCCTTTTCTTTCTTACCTTCAAAATTGATTCTTCACAACAAACCGCCCTTAAGAATGTGTTTGGCTCAATAAAAAAAATGAGAGGAGAAAGATTTTAATGGAAGGAAAAGAGATGAAAGGAAAATGAGGGTTTTAATATTATCTTGTTTAGATTAATATGGGGAGAGGGAAGGAAAGAATTTTAATGTTACCTTATTTGGTTTAAAAAAGAGGGGAGGAAAAATATTTTTGTATGGACAACTTTACCTTTATATTATTTATGTTGCCTTTTACGAACTTTATAAAGTAATTAATAAAATACAATCATAAATAACATTTAATATATAAGATTAAATTTTTATAATTAACAAAATTAAATAAATACAATGATAATACATAATTAATAACTATAATTGGTTTTACATCTAAAATTATACTGATTGTTTTCTTGATTGTTTTCTTTCTCTTGCATTGCATCTGTCACCTAGAGAAATTAATAATCATATCGGGACAAACAAATTAAATTCCTTGGAATTGTTCCAAAACATCTCCCTTAAATGCAATATACACTCTTTTGGTCCTATTTATGAGGCACTTTCAATATATTTTACACAGATCAAGAAAAACCTTAAAATGTATTAACTCTCCATTAAAATATAACAATTTTCTAACTTTACCCATATTTAATATATACACATTTCAAAAAAGATAACTACCTATACCATAATAAATAAAGAACAAAATAGTACGTTCATACTGAAAATTTAATGAAGTGACTTATAAATAAAACAAAAAAAAAACTTTCTCTCTTTGCCTTATAAAAAGAACCGGAAGAGTAGTTGAAAAGAAATGTTTACGGTTTCCATATTCTATATTTGAGTTTAAATATTTTTCAAAGATTGACAAACATCATTTTGAAAAACGAGATGGACGACAAACATCAAATTAAATTCCTTAGAATTGTTGGAAGACTGGCATGATTATTGAGCCAAAAATCTAGAATATTTTTCAAAGATTGATAATTTTCTTTCAAACAGATTCAAAGAGAAGACGCAAACCTGCCATGCACCAAGAAAGAAAAAGAGACAAATTGAGAAAAGACAGAGAAGCTGCCAGATAAGCTGAGTTCAAGAGAGTAGAGATGGAGGCTGCGGCTGATAACAAACACGGGGTTTACGATTTCCTTTTGGTAAGGATAGAAGGGTAACATGGGATTATTAAAAAAAATAATATTAGCGTATTAATCAATACTAGACAAAATATTTTTTCCCCCTCCAAATTCTCTCAATTTTGGTAGGGAGGCTTATGAAGGGAGAGGAGAGAAATTGTTAAAAAAATTTTCCTCCCCTCCTAAAATTTTTATCTTGTCAAACAAAGAAAAATTAATAAAATCCCTTCTCCTCCTTTCCATTCTTTCCAAATCTTTCATACCATACGCACTGTAAGGGAAGAAGGTGAGAAGGCGTGGCAAACATTCGAGTAGCCGACTGGCCGTTTGGAGTAGAAGTGATGTCTCATGAAGAGACACAGATTCAGTTTTAACGTGGGCGACGCCTCTCATCACCAAGTCGCCTTCTTCTTTTCAGCATCATACTCATACATTTAAGAATTTTTAAATAATATCTAATTTACCTTTCATTTATTATTATGTTGATTTTGTTTATATGAGATATAATATATATATATAATAGGCATAAAGTTAAAAAATATTGAATTTTAAATGATAGTTAATGAATTTTAATTTTTTTTTCAGTTATAAAACATTGAAAATAGCTTATAAGTATGATAAGAGGATTATTTATATCCCTCAGCATACTTTATTAATCTCACAAAAGCACTCCAACTTTTCTCTCTTTTTTATTTGCCTTTATTTAAAATAAGATTATGTTAGAATTAGGGAAGCATCCAAGTTGAAGAGGCAAATGGCGGTGCCGCCAATGAATCACTCCCCCTCAGCCATCACTGCCAGTGCCAAGCCATCACTCTCCCACGTCACTTTTTCCCAATTCTAATCGAATTTTATTCTTTAACTTTATTTTAATACTACCTCCGATCCTTAATATAAGACCCTATTTAACTTTTATTTGGTCCTAAATATAAAACCTCAATCCACTTTGTCTCTTATATTTATGCATCTTTTTCTAAGATAGTCCTTCTAGTAATCATAGTCCTAACTAATATAGTTGATTAGTAAGGATATTTTAGGAAAGACTATACATATTTATTACAATAACTAATTTAATTTTTTCCTTAATCTCCTCAAATTAGTCAACGGGGTCTTATAATTAGGACAGGAGGTAGTATTCGTAGTCAGTCCGTATCTGACAATTTGCACAGTTGTATCTTATCCTCGTTGCTTATTTCTCAAGTATTTCCAGCACAATAAACAAAGGCATGCACTATTAATTATTTTACGCGTTTGTGTCCTCATGATTTGAGATGGAAATGATTAGGAAGTTATGCTCGAATTTTATATAATTATACCTCATAATAATTATTTTTTTAATGAAAAGCTATGTGAAACGCTGAAGTAAATTAACATAATTTTATGAGAATATCCTGCCAAAAGATATCAATCAATCTTAGCATGGAGGAAATAAATTAATAATAAATAGTTACATGAATATACTAATCCTAGCAGAAGGGATTTGGCTGCTTAAAGATGAGATCTTGAAAGAGAGTTAATGTAAATGCAGAAAGAGCTACATTTAATTGAGCATCATAATACTCGAATTTAGCACGATTAAATGGCTACTCGAATTTAACACGATTAAATAGCTATATTAAAAAATAATTGTATGAACTTGTTCATAAATATTTGTTAATATTGTGCAAATATTTTGGGTTAATACAAAACTTGGTCCTTCAAGTTTACTCTTATTTTAGTTTTGATCCCTCAAGTTTCAAATCATAAATTTCGGTCTATTAAGTTTTTCTTCATTTAAAATATTGGTCCTTATAATTCAATAAAAATTTAGACATCAAAACCCATGGTTTGAAACTTGAAAGATCAAAACTAAAATGAGAACAAACTTGGGGCACCAAAAATTATATTAATCCAAATATTTTTATCATTTTCAAAGTTAACAACAAATTCTTAACAAATAAAAAACGTAAATTTACACGAATCATTTCTATATATGTTTTGCTAAATTTCACAAAAAATATTTTTATATTATGAAAATAAATAAAATTTTGTATGATTTAAACAAAATTCTAAAAGTTTACATTATGAAAATGGGTCATGAATCTTTATACATTAAACAGAGTGCGGAGGTCAATGGTTGGATGTATTTGTCAATTCCACATGATTGGATATTTTGAACTTGGAAATTTCAATCCGTCCGTGACAAACTTAAAATATACGTCATCAAAAATCTTTGAAGTGAAAGGGAAGAAAAAGAAATTTGCTGTGATGACCATCCAAATACATTGGATATAAATCGTTTAAATCTGATCTAAACCGTCTAAAAAGGTGTTTGGATATTATTAAAAATAATTTTTATAAATCAAGATAAATTTTCTGCATATTTATTTCTTATATAGTAAAATTATTTTTAAAATTATAATTTGATTTTTATCTACATACTCTCCTAAATGTTACCTTCTCTGAATTTTGCGAAATGAGATGCGAGGATTGGATGAAGGGCGCGTGAAAGTTACGGGGGAAAGTGAAGGAAGCTAAAAAGAGAGAGAAGAAGTGGGTTTGGGTGGGAGAGAAAAGGACAAGGGAAGGGACGTTGAGGAAATCTGAAACGGACATCCTTGCTCACGGTCACGGAACTGTACTGCAACGGACTACGGACTTCCATATTTCTACGCCTTTTCCACCCCCTAATTCTCCTTCTTCTCTTTTATTACCTTTTTTTCAATTTCTTCAATCATTCTTTTTAATTGTTTTCCTTACGTTGTGCAAAACAAATTATATACTGCCTTCAGTCTTAATTATAAGATCTAGTTAACTAATTTGAGAAGATTAAATAAATAAGTTAAATTAATTATTTGTAATGAATATATGTTGTCTTTCTTAAATATCATTGCTAATCAACTATATTGGCTAGAACTACCTTTATGAGAAAGACTACCTTGAAAAAAAATTACATAATATGAAAGACAAAGTAGATTGAGATCTTATATTTATGACCAAAATAAAAATCAAACGAAATCTTATATTAAGGATCGAACGCAGTATTTCTTATAAACCGATCCAGCCGAAATAATGCCTTACTTTCTATGTTCTTATTTATTTGTCTTTCAAATAAACATTAATAAAAAAAAGATGAAATATTGGTGTTGGAGCAGCTTTTGTTTAGAGATCTCTTAACTGAAAGAGGGATTCGGATTCTCTTTTTCCTTTTTCTTTTTTCTCTTCGTTACAACCCTATCGTTGAATTAAAAAATATGAATGGGTTGGGATTTAATATTTTATACAACTACTCTTCTGGTCTTTAATATAAGACCTATTTAACTAATTTGATTAGATTAAGGAAGTTAGATAAGTTAGTTAATTATATGAAATGTGACACGTTTTTTCTAAAATACCATAATCATCTTTCTTAATACCCCATCTTCCTCTTCTACTTGATTATAGTTGAGAGAGTATCCATAAGGGTAATTTAGAGAAAATTGATAAATATGAGAAATGAGTCTTATATTTAAAACCAAAACTAACTCAACAATTAGGTCTTATATTAAGGACCGGAGGAGTATTATATTTTCCCCCTATTTTTAGATAATTTATAGTTATGGCCTGTTGAGGTTAAATTTTTAAAAATTAAATTTATTTATCTTTCTATTGTCTAATTTTATAATCATAGTTCTATAAATTAGTATATCTCAATCAGAGTGTTTGGGAAGCCCAATAAGCACTTTTTAGAAGTACTTTTTCGTAAATCGAGATAAACTTTTTCACATATTTATTTCGTATACCATAAAAACACTTCTGAAACTATGGTTTTGATCTTACCATGGTAATTCAATAATAATATTAATGATGGAATGAGGAGAAAGAAAAAGAGAGAAAAGACAAAGAAGTGATCCAAATCCCTGAAAAAACAAAGGCGTAGCACATAGTTTAGCAAATATGACAGTGATTATTTGCATGCCTCATGATAAGGAAAAAAAAACTTATACTACTAATTTGATTTGCAATTCGTTGTTCCGGAATGCATTAATTTATTTGGAAGCTCGCCCCTCCACATTTATTTTTCACTACATTTTCCTCCATAAATTTCAACCAGTGGATTGTTACAATTTATATGATATAAATTTAATATTTTATAAAATTATTATTAAAATGTAAATAAATAAAATTTAAATTTCTTTTAACTTATACATTCCCTTTCGTCTTATAAGTTATGACCTTCGAAAAAAATTGATTGTCCATTTTATAAGTCATTTTACACGAAAATATGAATTATTAACTACTTTTTTTTTAATTTTATCCTTTTAACATTTTTCTATAATTAGAATAAGAGATTGCATATAAAAGAAATGAGCGTTTTTGAAAATGAAACATTGAATGAGAATAAATTGATAAATTTATTGTTTTTAAAACGATATTATCAATTTAATTGCACCGTAATTTTTTTTTTTGGGTACATTACTCTTTAATTTTATCAGAAGCATCTTAGAAGCATATAGGATCCGAGAGAGAATATGTGCGTGTGCACGCCCACTTATTAAATCAAAGCTTGATGATATTCAAAATTCAAAGTGAAAGTGATTAATAAGATAATAAAATGATATACTCGTAGTATTTATAAAAAAAAATATTGTTTTATGAAATGTATAGACGTTAGATTGCAATGTGAACGCTAAAATTATACAGGATGAATTTGTGAGTGGAAAGTCAACTTAATACGTAGGATGAATATATTTATTTATTTAACAAATTAGCATGGCTTATCCAGCAACGAATGATTAATTGCTAAAATTATGTTATTAATCAACCAAAAGAGAAGGACAATAACATATATATTAGATATTCAGCATTGCTGATCCTTGGATTTCTAAATGTTGACACGAAACATAGATTTCTTTTTAAAAAAAATTTAATTTGGGCCAATGCTGTAAGAATTAATTAATCTGCCTCCTAATGATAATTTGACCTAATCAAACTTCTAGATGGTTTCATTTTCCCATTCAAGATTTGATAAAATGAAAAAGAAAATCCTAAATGCAACGTTGTTGTATTTGATGTGATTTTAACCATATATCACTAAATGGCTTTTAACCATAACGAGAAGACATAACCAAATTTGATGTAATTCTGAAAATTGGAAAATTATCCCTCCGTTTTTTTTTTGCCATAAAAAAATATTAGAGCATTAAACAGAAACCAACCAAGTACAAAAAAAATCAATAAATATTTCCCAACATTTCTATCAAAATAAATTTTATATTAATAAATAAAATACATGTATATATACTCTAGCAATGTTAATGGAAAAGGTCTCATGACTAGTAATAAAATCTCTTTAAAAAATCTACAGTGTAAGAGGATTAGTCACTGCAACTAACGGTAATGAGGTTCAACAAAAAAAAATGTAAACTTTTCGAATATAATTTTTGTATTTTTATTATTTGAGAAAAGATAACAATTAAATGTATACTCTAGAGGTATATGTGAATAGTATCTCGTGATTAGCACTAAAACTTCTTTTAAAAGTTTACAGTGACTAGTGATAGATACCCTGAGTCCAACCAAAAAAAAACTTCTTAAATATAATTTTTATATTTTTATTATTTGAGAGAAGATAACAGCTAAGTTACAAGAAAGGAACAATATTTGTGAGGCATAACAAATGTTGTAGAGTTAATTGGACCGTGAAAAGGGGGTGAAAGAGAGCATGCCACCTATATAATATCTTTGATTCTATCCAAAATTTTCCTTCAAATTGAAAAAAATATTACTAATATTTGAACGGTGATAAATGTTCTGACATCCACATATCTCCCACTCACACACATTTCAAGGGTAACTTCCAAAACCGCCATGTAAAGCCAGCAACAAAAAAGGCCAAAATAAAATAATGCAAAATCCAAATTTCCCAATACATCATCACTTTGTGCAGAAAAAATCTTGTTTGACCTGAAGGAAAGTTCTAGGTTTGTTCTCTTTGCCTATCAATAAATTCACGAATAATTATTCACTTTTTATATAAATTTCAATAATTTGATTAATCGAGGTGATATGAAGAAGATATGTAAAAACCAGTATTCTAAAAAAAAATTTAGTGGTATTCAATGTTTTAAATTAGTTTTTAATGTATTTAAGAATTTAAAATATTTTTTTAGCAGCACTTAATATTGTAAAGTATTTTTTGACACAATTTTATTCTTAAAATATTTTCCATAGTAATAATAAGCACTCTAAACTTGGAACATGAATGTTATTAGAAAAATAACTTAGAAGACTGGATATAAAAAAACAAATTACTCTAGTATATGTTGTGGTACTGAAAAACTATTTTTGAACATTGAATGTATCAAAAATTCTTTTAACATGTGTTATAAATAAATATTTGAGGTGTTATATAGTATTTAACTACATAAAAAATATGATTATCATTCTGTTCTATGTATGAGTCACTTGTGTTCATGCTCACTTATCAGGGGATGCACTAAATTAATAAAAATTTTCTCACTTCCCCCTTAAAGAAAGAGGATTAAAAAAATGATGTACCCACATTTTTTTTATTATATTCGGTATGGATAAAATTAGAAAAATTCTAATTTTATTGATTACTACATAAATGACTTATATTTAAAATAATTTTTTTTATAAATGACTTATATATAACAAAAATAAAACATAGTAGTAGTTGTAAATTAGAGATATTAAAAATGTAAAATCGCCCTAAGATGATAAAAATACATCCAAATGGCTGCCACTAATATTTCCCAATAGAGGAGATAATTAAATAAATAAGTATTTAATTTAAAGTTTAATGATATCGTACATTAATGCAATATGGTATAATAAGCTGGGCCATTAAATGTGATTTGCTCATTGTTTTATCCCATTTTATTATTTAAATAATAATTTAATTGTAAAATGAATTGTACCTGCCAAGTACGCTTCCCTGTACCTCTCAAACTTCCTCTCAGCATCGCCATGACTCTCTCTCCCCTCTCTCACTGCCCTCCAACTGCACAGTCCCCCTCTCCGTCTTTTATATATACATATACTCATCACAACTTCTCTTTCCTCTTACACCTACCACACTTTCTCAATTCTCCTCTCTCTCGCCAATTCCATACATTCCTTTCTCTCTCCACTGTCTCCTGCTGTTGATTTTCCTCACCCGCCGGTTCCTCCTGGCTCCCAACTTTGAGAAGATGAAGCAGTTGATTCGCCGGCTCGCTCGAGTCGCTGATTCGTCTCAGTACAGTCTGCTCCGATCCGAGTCGCGCCACCGGCGGCCGCGCCTGTCACAGTCATTCCGATTGGTGGCGTCTTCCAAGCTTCGGCGATCGCATACGGTGCCGGAAGGTCACGTGCCGGTCTACGTAGGTGATGAGATGGAGAGATTCGTGGTCAGCGCGGAGCTTCTGAACCACCCGATCTTCGTGAAGCTTCTGAACAAATCGGCGCAGGAGTACGGGTACGAGCAGCCAGGCGTGCTTCGAATTCCCTGTCACGTCTTCGTCTTCGAGCGCGTCCTCGAAGCGCTCCGTCTCGGCCTCGACCATGACGACGACGACGCGCGTGACATCCACGACCTCCTGGGCTCTCCTTCCTCTGAAGACTTTTGCTAGGATATGGCTTCGTTGGGAGAAACAAAAAAACAGAGAGATAGAAAAGAAAGATAGTGAGATCTTTTTCATTTTCATCTTTCTTCCTGGTAGCTTGTTTTCTTATTTTTGCCTGTAAATATGCCTCACCGTCATCTAAAGGAGGACAGAAATTTTATTTGTTGATCTTTCTTCTGGCTGGTCGCTCCAACCTCTAAATTCTGATACCGAAGATACTGCCACTCGACATCTGAAGGCAGCTGCTCTTTCCTTCTTCTTCCTATTTTCTTGGGAAACGAACAGAAAATGAAGAGAAAGGAAAAAGAAATCGATGGAAGATTTTTGAGATCTTTCAACTTGGCAACTTGCCCTGCAATTTAATTCCAGTTCCAGTTTGGGAATATGATTTTTGGATTAGTAAAATGTGTAGATGCGTGCGGATGATGATGACGCATAGCAAACTTATCAACAAACAATTAATGACTAACAAAACTCAGGTGCCTGCCATTGACAATTGAGATTTCAGAATGGTGCTCTGCTATGTCCAAGACCAAGAGTGGTGACAATGATATGAGTTCCTTGGATCTCTTTAAATTCTGGGATTAGGCGTAATTTGAAGTTTCTAGGGAAGCAAGCAGCATTCATGGGGCGAGAAAAGCCGATAAATTGGGTGGAAATTAGGATTTGATTCTCTCCCCTTTTCTTCTCTCTCAGTCCTTCTTTAACTCTCAATTAAAAGAAATAAATTTAAATATTAAAAATTACTTAATAAAATATTAAACCTGAAATGCACAAGCTTCCATTCAATACCTAAGGTAAGAAACGGAAAAGGTACAAATACTCAAGTCCACAAAATTAGGCTTGAGATTTGAGAACATGAAGTTTGAGAAAATTGTAAAAAGGCAAAGCGTCCGCTTGGGGATCCGTGCAGTGAGGTGGGGTAGGAGTGTATTTACTGAGGACTTTAGTGGTGAGGATTGAACTTAATCACTATCCTCCCCACTTAATGCTACCCCTTTTTCATTACATGCTCCAGTCTTAGTAATTTGACATGCTCTGGATGTGAGTTTGTGTGTCTTGTTTTTTTTTTTTTAAATATTTGGCAAATTTGGAAAATGATTTGCAATTTTTACAATTTATAAAATATAGTAATTAATTCTCCAATTAAATCTTAATACTCAAGTTTTTTATCTTTATTTCTCCCTTGACTTAAATATGATGGTTATAATTATATCATTTATGATAAAATTTAAATGCTGGGATTTGATTAAAGAATTAATTGCAGTAAACATAAGCAAATAAGTTTAAGCTTTGTTTTTATTCCAGAAAAAAATTTAGTTTTTATATATCTTTAACTATTGATTTTTTTTTGTTAGGCACATATATCTCTCTATTAGAGTTAATTTTGTTTGAAGCATTATCTTGCATTAAACGTGAATATCTCATCTAACGGAGATTTAAACATTAGTTCACCATACTGTTAGGGACTAATCTCTTCCACTAAATTTATTCCCGCTGTTAAATTTTAAACATACAAGATGTTAGATATGTTTATAAGATCTTGTGGTGCCCAAAGAAAATTACATCTTGGCTGAGGTTTTAAGAGGAGGATCTCTAAAATGCTTATACAGCATTGTCCTATAAGATTTGGTGCATCGTCCTTCTGGTATTCACCTAAGGGTTTTCTTTTTCAAACAATATGGTTAGGTGTAAGCGGGACAATTATAGTCAAGTATGGTGTGTTTGGGTGACACCCCAAACCATGGTTTGGGGAATGAATCACCCAAACACCCACCCAAAAACCAAAACCATGGTTTTGGAAAAAGCAAAATTTTTTTGCTTTTGGAGAAAAGAGAGAGAGTGTGAGAGCCTATAGGATATGTATCTTGTTATTTTTTTTATAAACATATTTTTTTATAAACATATTTGATCTTATATTTTATAAATATATATACATATTAATTAATTATTAATTATATTATTTTATGTATTATTAATTATGTTAATAAAAAATATATTATTAACAATTTTATTCCTTCAAATTAAAATATATCATAAAATATATTTTTTTTGTAATTATCATATTAACTTATGTCTTTTTTTTAGTAATTTGTATATATAAAAAGTGCTTCTGATAACAACTATCCAAATACTCTCACTTCTCAAAATCACTTTTTCATAAAATATATTCTTTCTAGAATCTATTCTCTAAAATCATTTTTCCAAACTACGGTTTGGTTTCATCCAAACACACCCCAAAAATTTACGAAGGAAACACTGCGGCGGGTCATAAGAAAAAGCAGCGTCGTGATTGATTGGGCCTGGCCTAGGCCGTTGGCGGGTCAATGATGTAATTTTCTTCACCTCCAGTGGCATTTGTAATCCTTGCGATAAGGCGTTGCCGGGTGGAGATATCACTAGAATGCAAACGTCATTTTCCTCTCGTATTTTGGTCAAGGACAATGTCGTCATTTCGTTGCTGCCCTTGTACGGTGAATATGATGACTTCTGGTGCTAATTATAGCAGTTAGTTGATTAATTTGAAGAGATTAAAAAAATAAATTAAGTTAGTTATTTGTAATAAATAGGTATTGTTTTTTTTAAATATCCTTACTAATTAAATATATTGGTTAAAACTACTATTATTAGAAAGACTATCTTAAAAAAAAAAGTATAAATAAGAGAGATAAAATAGATTAAATTTTATATTTAAAACTAAAATAAAATCAAATAAAATCTTATATTATTATATTAAAAAGCTAAGGTAGTGTTAAGTACGAACTTCAGCCTGCCCAAAAACATACCAGTACGAATGTCCATTGCCAACAGATTTTTAGATTAAACGATTGGAAGAACTTGGCAGGCAGCTGATAGATACGAGAACCATCACCACATTATTCATTTTTGTTTATGTCAAATTTAAATAATGATATAATCTTTTATAATTACTTTTATTTGTCAAATACTTGAATTTGCGTGTTAATACTTTCTATATATGAAATCTGGTATCAGTACTTTTTATATATAAAAACATATCAGGTACTTCTTAGTTACTTCCTCCGTTCCTTATTATAAGAGACAAATAACCGAAGTACGTTGATCAAAAAAACAGTTAAAATTAGTTAAGAACAATTAATATATAAAAAGTATAACTTTTTTCCAAAAATGCCCTCATTAATAAGAAGAGAGAGCATGAGAGAGAATAATTAAATTATTAAAAAAGAGAAGTGGGAGGGAGGAAGAGTGTGAGTTGGAGATAATAAATATGGGTAAAATAGTAAATCAACACAAAAAAGTAGAGACAACTTGTAAGTGTCTCTTATATATAGGAACATGCCATAAGCATCAAATGTCTCTTATAATAAGAAACGGAGGGAGTACTAATTAAATTTTCAAACAAGAAACTTTCTACCAAATTAAAATCAAATCCACTACGGAGACATTTATAAATTGCTCTATCATTATTCTCAGCAGATGATTCTAATTTTGGTTTAATAGTACATCCCAATAAGAAATGGCTGTACTTGTTCAATTTATTTCTTTCAACTTGGATGCCGTGAGACAGACCTTGAAAAGTTTTAGAATAAGGAGGGATTCACAAATTCTCCGAACTTGTAGCACACGGGACCTTGAATCCAAATACATTATGCACAATAATACTTTCTCCGGTTCAAAATATAAACTAAACTTTCTTAAAAGAGTTATTTTTTTAATAAGATAACATTTACTTTTATCCAAACATTTAATGCGATTTTTTTAATTTTATCCCCCACATATTCTCTCTTCTCTTTAATTTATTTATTATATTTTTTTACTTATTCTCTTTATTAATAAGGGTGTATTAGAAAAAATAAATATATGTCTTACATATTTATTGTTTTAAATTGATTTTAATTAGTTTCTTAATAAACATAATAGATAAAATTTAGTTTATATTTTGAGTCAAAAGGAGTATAGATGAAGGGATGAGCAGCGGGTTCAGCCTTAATGTCAGTAGAGCAATGCTAATTATGACGAGATTAAATGCAATAAAGTGTTTTAAAAGGTCTGGCTTTAAAGTCATTTTCAGTTATCAGATCAAAAAAAAAAAAAAAAGTCATTTTCAGTTAGAATGAGGGGATCGGGTTAACCTAGAGGCTAATTAAAGTTGATGAAATTTTAATGGAGAAGTAGATGGGTTGAATTATATACTCCTGATCCTATTTATAAGGTACTTCCAGTATGTTTCACATAAATAAAAAAAAATCTTAAATTTCATTAACTCTCATTTAAAATTTAATAAATTTCTCATTTTATTCTTATTTAATATATATTATACCTCATAAATAAAATCAACATAATAATAAATAAGGGGTAACATTGTATATCTATGAAAAAAAAATTTCTCAGTACTGTATAAATAAAAAAAATATCTTCTCTGGCTGTCTTATAAATAGAACGAGACGAGTATATAGTTACTATATATGAGGGAGACGGAATAGGAAATTGGGCAACCAAACTCTTGGAAAAAAGCTGGGCGATTGGTGCATGGTACTGCATATGCAAATATGCATGTGGAAGTTAACTAAAGAGAAATGGCTTGGAACTAAATAAAAAGGATTTTATTTTTCAAAAGCAAGTATAATTAAGATGGAGTCGATCGGAACACAAGTCAAGGAGGCTTAGGTAGGCCACTAAATACGACCATCAGTTTAATTTCCTTCATCATCTTCTTCTCACCAAAAGCATCTCATCACGCAGTCACCTATTAAGTCACCACCTACTTCCACCGTACACAAGTTCAGGGATTTTAAATGTCTAATAATTTCACTAAAAAATCGGCATGATTTTATTCATTGTCCTCTAATTAGAACAGAAAGTATAAATCGTTCAATGTTTAACAAGTTGATCCTATGAAAGAAATGAAGCTTTGATATGAGCATTTAGAAGCTAAAATCAAGATAGCTAAAAAAACGCAGATCGATTGCTACACTCAATTCAACGATTGAACGGCTCAAATCTGCCCAATTAATAAACGTTGTGTTTCTTTAGTTTCCTTAGATAGTATAACGTAACGTTCCAAAACCATTTTAATTAAGTCATTTGAAGTTGAAGACGGAGGAATAATGGTTGATTAAAAAGATACCAGATCTCTGTAAGAGAAGGGTTTAAAGGTAAAATTGCCCCTAACCCAAAACAAAATATAACCAAAATCTAGCTAAACCTAACTCCTGACATCATCATCATCATCTTCCACATATGACCTCTAACCAGATGCTAGCTTATTAGAAATTTTTTTTTTTAAAAAAAAGTAATTACATCTAATTGGACAAGAGAAACCACAAATCTAATAAACTGAATTTGTCCACTTGTACATATACGTACGAGAGGGGGAGATAGAGTTTGGCATCGTAAATGGTGAAGTGATGAGTCAGCAAGATAGCTTTCCCAAAACAATTTCCATCAAGTCCGGTTGGTGTTGCGCAGATACACTCAAAATAATATAAAATTAAATCATTTTTTAGTGTCCGTTTGTTTTTAGGAGGAGTGGTGGCGTGAATAAGTTATATTATATCTCGAACACAAGATAAATTAACTATGCATATTATGTTAAACATTTACTACCTCCGATCCTAATTATAAGACCCAGTTGACTTATTTGAGGAGATTAAGGAGTAAGTTAAGTTAGTTATTTGTAATAAATAAGTGTTGTCATTCTTAAAATATCATTGCTAATTAAATGTATTGGCTAGAACTATCATTATTAGAAGGACTATCTTGGAAAAAAATGTATAAATATAAGAGACAAAATGGATTGGGGTCTTATAATTAGGACCAAACAAAAGTCAAACGGGGTCTTATATTAAGGACTGGAGGTAGTATTAATTTTATGTAGAGCAGTTGTACTCTTGCTAATTAATTATTTAGCGTACATACTTCATGTACTCCTATGTTTCATTGACCAAATAATGTACCTCTTCATTAATATGTGCTTTCCATTCATATGGTTTCGGTTTCATATGCCCAAAGAGATCATATGAATAACAGAGAGGTTGACAAAAGAAGGAAAAATTAATTTTTTAGTTTTTAATTTTTAACTTATAATTTAATCTTTTGATTAGACTCGATGTAATTCAGTTTTTAAATTCTTGACTTAGTTGTGACTCAATTTCTTACTTTTTCATGGTGAATAAAATTTGTCATTCTCCCTCATATCTCTCATTCCACGTAAGCTCCACGTCAAATTTCACATATCAGCTAAGGAAAAAAAAGGAAGGACATCTCTAGAGGACAGATGAAAACATAAGCGAAGAACCTTATACACATTGTCAATTGCGGTTTATTTCAAATCTCCTCGTTCACCCAGGCCATGAATATGATATACTACATCTAGTTTTAATTATAAGAACTAGTTAACTAAGTTGACAAGTTTAAGAAAAAAAGTTAGGATAGTTATTTGTAATAAATATGTATTGTTTTTTCTAAAATATCTTTGCTAATTAAGTGTATTGGTTATAACTACCACTGCTAGAAGGACTATCTTAGAAAAAAAAATAGATATGAGATACAAAATAGATTGAGATATTATATTTAGGATCAAAATAAAAATCAAATAATGTCTTATATTAAGGATCGAAAGTAGTATCTTTTATTTGCAACATGAGTTGAAAACGTAGGACTTTGGAATGCGCACATAATCTTGGAGCTAGTAAAACAATTCCATGTTAAATATGCGATGTCAATTCTTCTTGCTAGTTTAATTGGCTAGATAGTAACTAATTAAGCAAAAGTATATCATAGATATAGACATCAATATATATATAAATATATATTGTAGCAGTATAGTACGAATTGATTGGAAGAAAAATGAGAAGTTGGATCAAAAAGTCTAAGCTCGAAATTCAAAGGCATGTGAGTGTGAACATGTTTATGATGGGGTCCCAAGGAAAGATATCACGGACACTTTGAACGCAAGACTCGTCCATTTCTTTGATTTTTGTCAACACACTACAATTTAATTGACCTTCTGCTACACACAACAAAATTCGTGCACATATGATTTTGTCACTATTCATTTCTTTAATCAAGGCGACAATCCAACACAAGTTTCGGTCTAGTTTAATGAATGATGCTTTTGATTTTTTTTTTTTTAAATGAGGATTATTACCAAAGCAAAGAGCAGTCTTTGTACTCCTTACATTCACTTTGTCGTCAATAGAAAGTACTAACTTCAATATTTGATATAAGAATTAAATAACTAATTTGTGAATATTAAATAAAATAGTTAAGTTGATTATTTATGATAAATTAGTGTTATCATTCCTAAAATATATTTGTTAATCATATGCATTAAAATAGAACTCTTTTAACATGTGCAATCATCATGAAAACTATTTTGAAAGAAAATGAATAAATATTAAATATAACAGAGATTAGGATTTTATATTTATAATCAAATTGATATCTGACACTTTTCTATTTAGGACTAGAGATAGTATATTAAATGCAAAGAGAAGGATACGGTCAAATGAAATGAATTATCAAAGCATATCAACGCGATTAAAGCCCGGGATTAGTGGTTGGTTTGTCCACGAAAGTTGATTAATAAATTAAAAGAATGACCATACGGTGATCTCTTGTTGCATATGTATATCTCTGAATAAATATTATATAAATAATAATAAGGATAAGGGATTGTTAAAATGGATTCTAGTACATTTAATTAACGTCGCATGAAGTAGAATTGGATTCTAAGATATTCAATTTAATAATATGACATGAAGTCTCCTCATTATAACTGTTGGATTCTATCCTCTTTACAACGGAAGATTAATTATTATTATTAATTAACCATAAACTCCTTTGGTCCTAATTATAGGAGCTAATTAAAACTTAGAAATCTGATATGATCTATTCTAAATATAAGATTTCAATTTAATTTATCTTTAATACTTATTTATCTAATTTATAAATTGATATAATCTAATATTATTTAGAGGTATTATAAGGGAGGTCAGATCACATTTTTTATGATTAAGTAGTTTATCTAGTTTCATAATTTTTGTTTGGCTAAAATCTAGTTTTGTTATTCGACTAAAA
Source organism: Neltuma alba (assembly GCF_004799145.2). Taxonomy (NCBI): domain Eukaryota; kingdom Viridiplantae; phylum Streptophyta; class Magnoliopsida; order Fabales; family Fabaceae; genus Neltuma; species Neltuma alba. The sequence continues at coordinate 27,476 of NW_021636315.1, forward strand.
TTACTTTTGAAAGACAAACACGGTAATTTTTTTTTTTGGCCAATCAAACATGGTTATATTTATAGTTGAATTTTGTGAGAAGTCATCTATAATTTTATCTATCATGTGTGCATCGGGATCCTAATAATGACAGACTACGTACAAAGAAATTCAGGATGTCGAAAAAATTGGGTCCTGTTTCCCCTCTTTTTTGGGTAATATGTAGTAATACAAATATTGGAGTTTCAAAATATTAATTAAACAACATTAGCTTCCCAGACTAATTAAACTATCCTTTCAAATAACTTACGTGCTATATGTATTTCTAATAATTAACTAAATAGAGTCAATTGTTCCAATAATTTAACATTCATTGCATTATAAGCCAAAAGGATCGGAGTAGATAACCTTTGAAGCTAAGGTACGTACGTAAGTGAAATAAACGGCAATATTTGTTTAGTATGTGATTAAGAATTAACCAATCATGTTTTCTCTTTTTCGAGCTAGCTAGTTATTGTTGAATCAGATCCCACTTAATCCTTGATAAGCATGAACGAATCACACTGAACAAGTGGCCTGGCTTATATATCACCCTCCTCATATCCATATATAAACTTATTATATATTATCGTAAATCCAAAACCAAATTTGTTAGTCAATATCTTAAAGATGAACATTAAGGAACATTAATTATATTTCTGGACCACAAAGAAAGGTGCGTCGTCTATATGTTTGGAGGCTCTCTCTCTCTATATATATATATTTATATTTATTTATTTATTTCAATACAAATAGAACAGGAAGAGCAGGAAGTCCTTAGCTTGTAGTTTGGCCTGACTGCTTCCTCCACTAATTGCCGGAAGAGGGCGGCCGTATATATATATAAAATTTATATGCATATTTATGTATTAGCATATACGTACTTTCTACTTATATTTAATTTTGACTGCTCATATCTTTTTATATTGGTTGAGATTACAAGTGGTCTCGCTTTTCATAAGAAAAATAAACACAAATCTGAGTCTCGTAAAATGTAATTGTTGTGAAGGCTTTAATTTTAACGTTTCTTGGTTAACGGAGATTAGTCTCAAAATCAAAATGATTTAAGGATATTTTGATTTTATATTAAAAAAAAAAGTAAAAGAAAATCCATGCAATTTATAAAAACATAAAAAATAAAAGACTGCATACTTTTTATTTAAACAAAACTCATGAAAAATCCGCGTAATTTATTCTAAAATTTGACATATATTCAAAGCCTCAACTCTAAAATATATGGGTGATAATATTCTAGTGAAATGATGACGATGGGCTTAATGTTGATTAGTCAAACCAATTAATATAAAGAAATCGAAGTCGAAAATTAATTAAGCTGAAAGGTAAGTATGGATTATATGTGGTAGAAACAAGATACGTGAAGGCATGATTTAGAAATGGGGAAAGAATACAAAATAGCGTGTGGTTGCATTGCGCTTCAAAGTAAACAGGCACGCACATGCAAGTCAACATCCCAATTGATCTCAAATCAACCTATTTTTTTGATGAATTTGGATTCTTTCTATACCCTGCCAATTTTCGGTGCCACTTTATCACAAAATACCTTTTATTGCACTATACATATCTGTTTTGATCCTTATCCGTCATCACATCATGACATTATATTTTTCAATCTAGACTTTAAAATATCATCATTTTAAGCCGATAAAAAAGCTGGTCTAATTAGTAAGGATATAAATCTATACCTCCCAAAAGCTTGGTTTGAATCTTATAGTAAACGTGATAATTATTTAACCTGTAAATAATTCTACAAGCTATTATCATATCATAAGAACTGTCTTGATTGTATGTTTCTTAATGAAATGAAAAACCAGATGTTGTACAACATAAGATACATGCATGAGAAGTAAGTATATTTTCAGATTCTATGTATTTGATTTCCCAAGGAAAGGTGTTTCTTCTTTACTATGCTAGCTGTGAATGATGAGTAAAATCCCATCAGAAAATAACTAACACACAGAAAGAAATTGGTCAAGTTCATTTGATGCGTGTGGCCACATTCATCTGATTTATATCTCAATGTTTTGTGGAGTACGTACGTAGGTACCAAGTTGTTGTTGTTGTTTTTATTTATTTATTTGAGAAATTTGTTGTCAGCCAACAACATGGTATTTAATTTGTAGTTTTGCATGTATAGCAGTGTGGGGGCATATGTGCGGTTGTGTTCCGTTGTATTACACCAAACACCAAACATCACTAATTGGATTGCTTTCCTAATTAACTTTCCTTCCAAGTTGTCTTGAGTGGGACGCTGAGATATTCGTATTCTTCTGGGGATAAAAGTCTGTTCAATCTTGCAAATTTTCTAAATTTTGAATTGAAAATTAATTATGTGAATCTATATACTTTTTAATCAGTAGAATAATTATATCATAAATTTCAATAAATAAAACCAGAAACAATCCCGCCCGTTGAAATGCATAGGGGTTTGATTTTTCTTTTCTCTCTTTTGATTATTGTTCAGAAGAAAAGAATTGGAAGAGAAAAATAATGAGAGAAGAAGACAAAGCAGAGAAGAAGAACATAGGGCCTGTTTGGTTCTGTTTTTTGTTCTCAAAACAATTTTATAAAAATTTTTTAAAAAACAAGTTGCGAAAAGAAAACAAAAAACAAAAAATCCTGTTTGGATAATTGTTCTAAAAAATTGCATTTGAAAACAAAAATATACTCAAACCGGAAGTTTTGATGAGAACTCAAATTCTCAAATGGAGAAAAAGCCATCCAGTAAAGAAGAAAGAGTTTTCCAATTTTCTCAAACAAGAAATAAAAAATTCAATAAACAAGAAACAAGAAAACAACTAAAAATTGCTTTGGTTTTTTAGTTTTTTAAACCATATTTTTGTTTTATCAAAAACACTTAACCAAAAACCAATGGCCAAACAATTTTTTTTGTTTTTAAAAATAAAAAAAACTGTTTTCAAAACAAGAAAACAAACAAGGCCTAAATCTTGGGGGAGTTTAAAAAAAGAAAAAGAAGGGGGAAAAAGAGAGAAAGAAGTGCAATTGGAATGGATGGAAATAGAATCAAAGAGACAAGGCATGAGAGTGAGTTTGTCGTGATATTCATCTCCAGCTCAGATTGACAACAAGTGTTTAGAAATTAGAAGGAAGTAGGGCATGCTTGCATGTGAGTATATAGGGTCACATACACATCTATCTTCCTTTTGCCTCTTTTCTGGTTTCACACACACACACACACACGGTCCCTTCAATCAAGCAAAATAAATATGGTCCTGCATTTTAAGGTACATGCATGACACAAAATAAACAGACCCCAAATCTTCGCATGTTATTTCTCCCGTTTTAGGAAAATTTGAGGAGTCCCACATGGTAATCTCACAAACGAATTGTTGTTTATAAGTTTAAAAAATTTTCCCGCTTGATAGGTTAGACTTTTGAGATTGGTTTTTGCATTTGGGCTTGTATTCATAACAAACATATTTTTATTGAATACTCCTAGAAGATTCTAACCAGTCACACATGATTCGGGTTGGTAAGAGGCTAAGTAAAATACCTTATCTTTTCGGATTGAACTCTACCCGATAAAAAGCACCTACAGATGATATTTAAATACCTTGTCTCTTTGGAATAAAATTGAGCTCTTCATTTGAACTTGTGTTTATAATATCATATCCCAATCCTCTAAAGTTGGCTTAACCTTAAAGATCATTTGTGCCACACTGTTAAGCTTTCATGCATATTGTAGTGGCGAGTCACATGTGAACAATTCAATGATGTTCTATTTATAAGTCTTACAATTAATTATCTGATAATCAATAGTTCTGGTTAATTCAATTTCAAGCATTGTGCATGTTTCAAGGAGAAAAACTCAAAATGTAGTTGTAATTTCAGTATGTACATAAAATATTTTAATGATCAAAATAAGCTTAATGCTTATTTTATTCGAAGGATGGGCCAAAATATGGTTTTATTTGGATTATTCAGATTTTATTCAAACCCTAAGGATATTAAATTCATTTAATTCAAATAAATCATTAATAATTGGAACAAGTTGTTTGGATGAATATTTTGGATTTTGTCGTGTGGAAGGTTGGTTAAAGGGTCACTCACAAAAGGCTTACTTTTTTTAAGGCTGATATTCAATTTTATTTAATTAATAATAGCTTCCGTTTGCTACAATAATTCCAAAAATTATTTGCAACTAGTTAGACAATAAATGATGTGATGGATTGCCCAAAATGATAATTTAGATGCCAACCGATTTAAACAAATAATTAAGAGATGATTGCATCACGTTAACGTATGCTTGATGCAATTATGACTAGAAAATATTAGCTTATTAACTAAATACAAGTTCATAATGGTGTATATATTCACCCTATAAATTTGATCCATTCATTTTAAAATTTTTGTCATTTATATCGTACGAATTACGAAATAGAAAAGCGTACACACACGCGCACACCATATTTTATGTGCAGTAAAGTGTTTGGGAAATAGTAAAATCCTCTCCTCTCTTATAATTCGATATATTGTAAAATTTAAAAGAGCTAAAATATTTTTTGTTAAAAATATTTCGAAACTAAAAGTTATCAACAAGCACAAATACGTTGGCAACAAAAAACAAGCACAAATAACTCCTCCTATTAGTTTTTCCTCTTACTTTACCTGTCGAGGCATTATTAATCATTAATATAAAAATGTTAAGTTAAAATTAATTAATTAATTATCTTAAGATTATCCTTTTTTTTTTTACAAATACCCATAATTAAGTGCAAATTCTCGGTATCGGCTCATTATTATTTAACAATATTCATACCGAAAGGAACCGGAAGAGGAATGTGTCCACTAGGTAAAAGCACCACTCCTTGGGTATCAAACATGAGATGCAAAGAAAGTTGTGTTGATCCAAAGCGTAAGGCCTCTATCTCAACATCTAGATAATTAACTCATCTCACAATTTTTTTTAATCTATTTACTACGTATTAATTTGTCTTATCAAGAACTAGAGGAGGGAGAAAATATATTGAAGTGAATTAATTAGTCAGGGTCAGTTTTGGGGAAAAAATTAATTTGAGACAAACCTATTGGATTTAAGTGCTTTTCATTAAAAGGGAGTATTAAAAAAAATAAAAAATACTCCGTAGATATCTTTAAAAAATAACTTATTGATAAAGCCCAATTTTTATACATTTTATCCCACATTAAATTAGGATTTAAATGATAATTTTGAGCTTAATTAGATTTTTTATGCATTATTGGATAAATTTGTTGATTTTTGGATTTTGCATAAAAATTGAGATTTTGGATTAAAATATAATTATTTTGGGATTTCTTATTTTTGACTTGGAATTAATTTTTCTTGTTTCTTTGGAAACAAGTCTCATATTTTCAGAAAGATTATTTTTAGAAAGTTTTACAATTTCTTGCCTAATTTTTGTGCATATCTAATATTTAATTTTGATAGAGATTATATTATATTTGGATATAATCTACATTAATGGATGCACTTAAATTCTTGTAGGCCAAAAAAGAGCATATAGGAGATCCAATGGTGCAAGATTGTTTCTTGGGATTTAAGCACAATCCAATGGCTAATATCAAGTGGGCCAATTAATTACTAATGGGCTTGAGCTTTAGATTCATAAAAATTTCTTTTTTTCCCATCAAAATATTTTACTTATTTGAGAGGACAATTCAACGCCATATATCATATATATCCCCTCATATATTTGATTCATTGGACGGTCACAAGAGAGCAACGCGTCCTTGACTGCCGAGCTACTATCACCATGTTCCATCATTCATCCATTCAATCAATTGCTCTCTTAGCTCGAATCATCACACTGCGTCACATGCCCATGAATTGCACTAAGGAGCTTGGAGGAGGAGATACATTGATGGCAGCTTAAGCTTATTTGAAAGGCAATTTGAGAGGAGCATGAAGGAGACTAGAGCCTTAGACTAGCACTTAAAGACCACAAGAGAGTGATACTCCATTTATCTTTTTAATTCAAGGACTTGAAATTATTTAGTTTTAAATAATTTTAAGTTGTATTTTTGTTGAGACAATTTAGTTCTAGATTGTCATTTTTATTCTTGGATTGGATTGATATTTGGATCTTATTTGTGCCGAGATACTTGTTGGAATTTATGTTTAGAACCTTTGCATTGTTAATTGAATTTATAATTGAGTTTTCATTATGAGTTTAATTATCAATGTGGTTTCAATTGCAAAATTTGGGTTCTTTCACCTCTTAATTGTTTAATTAAGTTGGTTGGTTATCTGATTGTTTAATTGGATAATTTCAAACATAATTTCCAAAATTAATTTGAATTATTTTCATTGGTTTTAAGAAGCTTAATTAACCAACCTTATACTGTTATGAGTTCTCTAATAGTTTAAGGGTTTTTGAAATTGAGGGTTCCTTTTGTTTCAAGTAGGTAATTAAGTTTATTAATTCCACTCTCTTATCACTTTCCTTTGGTCTAATTAACTGATTAAGGTTATGGAGGTTAAATCCATGCAAATCCTAAGTTGTCCCCTCTACCTCACCGAAGAGAAACTTCTCAATTTTCACTTGTTAATTTTGTTTGCTCTTTAGTCAATTTTCTTCATTTATCATTTAATTTTCTATCTTCAAACAAAAAATCCCCCCAAAATTTGCATTGCATTCATTTAGTTTAATTTAATTTTCATATAGATTTTAAGACATTTGCATCTTTCATTTAGAATTAGAATTTTGCATTTTACTTTAGGTCCATTTATTGCATTTTTATCACCTAAATTTTCACCTAAAGAAACCCACAACTTGTTCCTTGGAAGTAATGACCTAGGTCGATCCTGAACTACAAATTAATTAGGACCTAATTTAATTAATTGCTTTGACGACAAGAGGCATCATCACTTATAAATAGGAACAAGTAGATATTATCTATAAAATTACTTTTTCTTTGGGGAAGAAAATTACTTATGGAAAAATGGCAAAAAAAGACTGCCGAAATAAAAAAAAAACAAATAAAGACCCATGACAATATTGGTATGGGTTTTGACAACTCTTGTAAAACCGATCTTTATGTGCAATTTTTTTATTTTGACGGTCTTTTTTTATCATTTTCCCGTTACTTATTTTTAATCTCCTTTCTTTTTATCACGCTTATCCATCAAACAGGGAAGATCAAATGTTCTTTTATATATAGAGATAATTAATTTACAGCTCCTTATAGTTTTAACTAATTTTGAATCAGGTCTTTATAGTTTTTTTTCTTTTTATCAGGTCCTTATACTTTCACTTGTTTTTAATTAGGTCCTTGTATTTATTTTTCTTTTTATCAAGTCCTTATAAGTTCACCTTATTTTTAATTACGTCCCTGAATTTTTTATTCTTTATTTTATAAATTCTAATAGTACTGTTATATAAACATAAAATAGTATATATTATTTAATATTAGTTTATAAACAATAATATTCTAAAGATATTAAATTATTATAATGATTTTTGTTCTAAAAAATTTCCTAAATTAATTAATTCTATTACTTTTTTATTACATAATTATTAATTTAATTTAATTACTAATATTTTATATTTCATTATTAATCTATTTAATTAAGCTTATATTAATTAATAAATTAAAATTAAAACTACATGGACCTGATTAAAAATTTAGTGAAATTATAGGACTTAATTAAAAGAAAAATAAATATAAGGACCTAATTAAAAAAAGGTAAAAATATAAGACCTGATAAAAAGAAAAAAAATTATAGGACCTATTCAAAATTCGTTCAAACTATAAGGACTTACGAATTAATTAACCCTTTATATATATATATATATATATATATATATATCAAGAATATGAGAGTAGTATTAACTTGTGGGGGAAGCCAAGGGTGGGGGACAAGATAGATCTACCCTCTGATATACTACTGTTTAGGCAGCAAAGCAGGAAACCTGTCTGGCCAGAAAGAAAAAGGAAAAAGAGAATAATATAAAGTATAAATGCCTTTACTGGCTTTTGACACCCTATGCACAATGACACCCTATGCACACAGAACATGGAATAAACATAGATAAGATCATGGAGAGAATCTGAATATATGGAAAGTGGCTTGAAAAGTGAAGGGAAAGAAATCTAACTGTGAAGACGCGTGCTTCAACAGTTCATACTTACATGGCATCAATCTTTAAGGCCTCTTCCCAATCATTCTTATTCTTTTCAAATTTCAAATCTCTGTCTGTCTTTGTCTATTGGATTCCATAGTGTTCTTTTCTTTTTTCCTCCTAGAATTGTACGAAGCATCGTTATATTTGACCAACCAATGGCACTTCCCTTTGGGAGATACTCGCTTTGCTCTTTTTTTTTTTTTTCAAACACTTTTTAAATTGTCACATTCGAAGTTTGGTTCTAATTCAAAACAATGGTCATTTTAGATTTTGAACAGTAAACTAACTATAACTTTTTCCCCCGATAATTTTACTCCCTTTTAGCAGCCCAAAATTTATTTTGCGATGTACATGTGTGTGTTCAAAATTTATAAATGAAGTGGAAAAAAAGAAGTAAAGTGAATTTCTAATCTTTTATGCTATTATTTCTTCTATATGAGTACTAAGTACTACTAACTCATTGCCGGTATATTGGATTTGAATAAGATCTTTTTTCCTATTTAGAGAGACAAGCAACCTTCGGCTCATCGGGAGTTTTTACGGTACAAGACCATTGGCATTTGAGTAAGATTTTGAATCAAAGTGTATCTATGAATATTCAGCATCTGCTATGCCCAATTGTTGGACAAGGACAACCATTTTCCTTCTATTTGGACTTACATTCTGATATTGGATTTAATTTTGTTTAGGTCCAACAAAAGGCCCATATTTGAGTTCATGGGTCTTTTTTTCATGTTGTTTTTTCAGTACGGCTCCCCAAAAGACATGTATTACCAATTAGGATTAGATCTAAAACTCGCCTATCACAGCATGACGAATCAAAATTTAGATTTTTACTCAGAGAAATGTCTATACCTAGTGTCAGGGTCTAATAAGAAGATACTAAAGCATAGGAAAAAAAGGATATGTGTTACTAATGAGGGTTGGGTCAAACATAATTGAGAGATTAATATTTAAATTTTCACGGAAAAGAATGCTCACATTTAACTTCTCATGTTACATCAAATATAATTGTTTTCAATTAGTGGATGCTGATACGCGGGGGAAAAAGACACGCATTGAAAGTTAAATTTAAAATTATAAATTTTTCTTTATCGCGCTCGATTAGTCAACTATGTAAAATAACAAAAGTTTAGCTTCTCTTTTTCCAAAAATATTTGCTGCAAGATCTACTCTTCCAAAAAAAAATTAATTTTTTTAAATTTCACCCTCATTGGTTCGGGCTTTTTTCTTGAAACAAACAAGGCCTAAAAACTGAAATTAGGTCCTTTGAAATTCTACATTTTAATTGTTATTTCCACCAAAATTATTCAATTCAACAGAAACCCAGATATCTTTTTCGAACCGACGTTTTGAAATATAAAGTGAAGCCAGGAAAAAAAAACAAATCCAGAGGGACAACGTAAGAGACAGGTAACCTCAAATAATAATAATGGTGGCTTCCAAAAATAGCATTTATTGGTCTCTCAGAGTAAGACCTTTCGACACAACTGTTTCTATGTATGCCTGCGCATCCTAAAGCTCACATTTAGTTGATGCTGCTTATTCCAGTTCACCTAACTGATCTTAATTAGTTTTTATTATGATAGTTCTAATTTCAATTATCACGTAAATGAGCTTGCAATAATATTTAATTAACTTTGATAACTTCTTTAAAATCTCATCTAAATCGAGTTGAATTAATTAATTAGAAGAAAATATGATTTTCTTGTTACAAATCTTTCATATCTATACTAATAATCTAAATGTGACATAAATCAGCTATTAGTTAAGAACTAACAAATCTTATTCATTTATTTTGTAACAGTAATCCTCAAATAATTCACTAATGAGCTTATAATATTTAATTTTGACACCTACCCTACATATGCCTTATCAGCTCTCATGCACAATAATACTTTCTCCGGTTCAAAATATAAGCTAAACTTTCTTAAAAAAGTTATTTTTTTTAATAAGATAACATTTACTTTTATCCAAACATTTAATGAGATTTTTAAATAATTTATCCCCCACATATTCTCTCTCCTTTTTAATTTATTTATTATATTTTTTACTTATTTTTCTTCATTAATAAGGGTATATTAGAAAAAACAAATATATGTCTTACACATTTATTGTTTTAAATTGGTTTTAATTAGTTTTTTGATAAACATAATAGATATCAAAATTTAACTTATATTTGAACGGAAGGAGTATAGATGAAGGGATGAGCAGCGGGTTCAGCCTTAATGGCAGTAGAGTAGAGCAATGCTAATTATGACGAGATTAAATGCAATAAAGTGTTTTAAAAGGTTTGGTTTTAAAGTCAATTTCAGTTAGAATGAGGGAATGGGTTTAACCTAGAGGCTAATTAAAGTTGATGAAATTTTAATGGAGAAGTAGATGGGTTGAATTATATGCTCCTGATCCTATTTATAAAGCACTTCCAGCATGTTTCACATAAATCAAGAAAAATCTTAAACTTCATTAACTCTTATTTAAAATTAATAAATTTTTAATTTTATCTTATTGAATATATATTATACCTCATAATAAATCAACACGATAATAAATTAGGGGTAAAATTATATATCTATGTAAAAAAATTTACTCAGTGCCTTATAAATAAGAAAAAGATATCTTTTCCCTCTGTCCTATAATAGGATGAGACGAGTATATAGTTACTATATATGAGGGAGATGGAATAGGAAATTGGGCAACCAAACTCTTGGAAAAAAGCTGGGCGATTGGTGCATGGTACTGCCTGTGCAACTATGCATGTGGAAGTTAACTAAAGAGAGATGGCTTGGAACTAAATAAAAAGGATTTTATTTTTCAAAAGCAAGTATAATTAAGATGGAGTCAATTGGAACACAAGTCAAGGAGGCTTAGGTAGGCCAATAAATATGACCATCAATTTAATTTCCTTCATCATCTCTTCTTCTCACCAAAAGCATCTCATCACGCAGTCACATATTAAGTCACCACCTACTTCCACCGTACACAAGCTCAGGGATTTTAAACGTCTAATAATTTCACTAAAAATCTGCATGATTTTATTCATTGTCCTCTAATTAGAACAGAAAGTGTAAATCGTTCAATGTTTAATAAGTTGATCCTATGAAAGAAATGAAGCTTTGATATGAGCTTTAGAAGCTAAATCAAGATAGCTAAAAAACGCAGATTGATTGCTATACTCAATTCAACGATTGAACGGCTCAAGTCTGCCCAATTAAGAAATGTTGTGTTTCTTTAGTTTCATTAGATAGTACTCCCTCCGTTCCTTATTATAAGAGACGAATAACCGAATTACGTTAAAAAAAAAAAACAGTTAAATTAGTTAAGAACAATTAATATGTAAAAAGTATATTCTTTTTCCAAAAATCCCTCATTAATAAGGAGAGAGAACATGAGAGAGAACAATGGTAATTTATTAAAAGAAAGAGAAGTGGGAAGGAGAGAGAGTGTGAGTTGGAGACATAAATATGGTTAAAATAGGAAATCAACACAAAAAAGTAGAGACAACTTTTAAGTGTCTCTTATATATAGGAACATGCCATAAGCACTAAATGTCTCTTATAATAAGAACGGAGGGAGTATAACGTAACGTTCCAAAACCATTTTAATTAAGTCATTTGAAGTTGAAGACGGAGGAATAATAAAAGGGTTGATTAAAAGATACCAGATCTCTGTAAAAGAATGGTTTAAAGGTAAAATTGCCCCTAACCCAAAACAAAATATAACCAAAATCTAGCCATAACTAACTCCTGACATCATCATCATCATCTTCCACATATGACCTCTAATTAGATTTTTTTTTTTTGATACACAATTTTTTGGAAAGGGGTTGGGCTCACCCACGATCCAAGGGCAGGGCGAAATCTCCCTTCCTCCTAGGTCATACCAATGTTGGGCAGGGCGAGCCGTCAATTACCCTCAGACGTTTACCTAGGCACCCAGGAGCTAGGATGCCTCCCCAAGCGCCGCGACTGAAACCACAACAAAGTGGTACTCCCCAGGGATCGACACATGCCAACTTGGTCATATGATATGACTCTAATTAGATGCTAGCTTATTAGAAACTTTTTTTTTTAAAATTACATCTAATTGGACAAGAGAAACCACAAATCTAATAAACTGAATTTGTCTACTTGTACATATACGTACGAGAGAGGGAGATAGAGTTTGGCATCGTAAATGGTGAAGTGATGAGTCAGTAAGCTAGCTTTCCCAAACAATTTCAATCAAGACTGGTTGGTGTTGCGTAGATACACTCAAAATAATATAAAATTAAATCATTTTTTAGTGTCCGTTTGTTTTTAGGAGGAGTGATGGCGTGAATAAGTTATATTATATCTCGAACACAAGATAAATTAACTATGCATATTATGTTAAACATTTATTAATTTTATGTAGAGCAGTTGTACTCTTGCTAATTAATTATTTAGCGTACATACTTCATGTACTCCTATGTTTCATTGACCAAATAATGCACCTCTTCATTAATATGTGCTTTCCATTCATATGGTTTCGGTTTCATATGCCCAAAGAGATCATATGAATAACAGAGAGGTTGACAAAAGAAGGAAAAATTAATTTTTTAGTTTTTAATTTTTAACTTACTTATAATTTAATCTTTTGATTATGACTCGGTGTAATTTAGTTTTTAAATTCTTGACTTAGTTGTGACTCAATTTCTTACCTTTTCATGGTGAATAAAATTTGTCATTCTCCCCCATATCTCTCATTCCATGTAAGCTCCACGTCAAATTTTGACACATCAGCTAAGGGAAAAAAAGGAAGGACATCTCTAGAGGACAGATGAAAACATAAGCGAAGAACCTTATACACATTGTCAATTGCGGTTTATTTCAAATCTCCTAGTTCACTCAGGCCATGAATATGATATACTACCTCTAGTCCTAATTATAAGAACTAGTTAACTAATTTGAAAAGTTTAAGGAAAGAAGTTAGGATAGTTATTTATAATAAATATGTATTGTTTTTTCTAAAATATCTTTGCTAATTAAGTGTATTGGTTATAACTACCATTGCTAGAAAGACTATCTTAGAAAAAAATAGATATGAAAGAAAAAATAGATTGAGATATTATATTTAGGATCAAAATAAAAATCAAATAATGTTTTATATTAAGGATCAGAAGTAGTATCTTTTATTTGCAACATGAGTTGAAAACGTAGGACTTTGGAATGCGCACATAATCTTGGAGCTAGTAAAACAATTCCATGTTAAATATGCGATGTCAGTTCTTCTTGCTAGTTTAATTGGCTAGATAGTAACTAATTAAGCAAAAGTATATCATAGATATAGACATCAATATACTCCTCCGATCCTTAATATAAGACCTTTTTAACTAGTTTGATTAGATTAAAGAAGTTAGTTAAGTTAGTTAATTATAAGAAATGTGACAATTTTTCCCTAAAATATCATAATCATCTTTCTTAATACCTCCCTCTCCTCTTCTACTTAATTATGACTGAGGGAATATCTATAGGGATAATTTAGAGAAAATTGATAAATATGAGAAATGGGTCTTATATTTAGGACCAAAACCAACTCAATAATTGACTCCTATATTAAGGACCGGAGGAGTATATATATATATATATATATATATTGTGGCAGTATAGTACGAATTGATTGGAAGAAAAATGAGAAGTTGGATCAAAAAGTCGAAGCTCGAAATTCAAAGGCATGTGAGTGTGAATATGTTTATGATGGGGTCCGAAGGAAAGATATCACGGACACTTTGAACGCAAGACTTGTCCATTTCTTTGATTTTTGTCAACACACTACAATTTAATTGACCTTCTGCTACACACAGCAACATTCGTACACATATGCTTTTGTCACTATTCATTTCTTTAATCAGGGCGACAATCCAACATAAGTTTCGGTCTAGTTTAATGAATGATGCTCATCCGCGGTAACTTTTTTTTTTTTTTAATGAGGATTATTACAAAAGCAAAGAGCAGTCTTTGTACCCTGTACATTCACTTTGTCACCAATAGAAAGTACTAACTTTCATGTTTGATATAAGAATTAAATAACTAACTAATGAATGTTAAATAAAATAATTAAGTTGATTATCTGTAATAAATTGGTGTTATTATTTTAAAATATGTTTGTTAATCTTATGCATTAGAATAAGACCTCTTTAACATGTGCAATCACCATCAAAACTATTTTGAAGGAAAATAAATAAATATTAAATACAAAGTATATTAAGATTTTATATTTATGATCAAATTGAATAGCCAACACTTTTATATTTAGGACTAGAGGTAGTATATTAAATGCGAAGAGAAGGATACGGTCAAATGAAATGAATTATGGAAGCATATCAACGCGATTAAAGCCCGGGATTAGTGTTTGGTTTTTCCACGAAAGTTGATTAATCAATTAAAAGCATGACCATACGGTGGTCTTTTGTTGCGTATGTATATCTCTGAATAAATATTATATAAATAATAATAAAGATAACGGATTGTTAAAATGGATTCTAATACATTTAATTAACGTCGCATGAAGTAGAATTGGATTCTAAGATATTCAATTAATTAATAATATGACATGAAGTCTCCTCATTATAACTGTTGGATTCTATCCTCTTTACAATGGAAGATTAATTATTAATTAACCATAAACTCCTTTGGTCCTAATTATAGGAGCTAATTAAAACTTAGAAATCTGATATGATCTATTCTAAATATAAGATTTCAATTTAATTTATCTTTAATACTTATTTATCTAATTTATAAATTGATGTAATCTAATATTATTTAGAGGTATTATAAGTGAGGTCAGATCACATTTTTTATGATTAAGTAGTTTATCTAGTTTCATAATTTTTGTTTGGCTAAAATCTAGTTTTGTTAATCGACTAAAATTACTTTTGAAAGACAAACATGGTTATATATTTTTTTGGCCAATCAAACATGGTTATATTTATAGTTGAATTTTGTGAGAAGTCATCTATAATTTTATCTATCATGTGTGCATTGGGATCCTAATAATGAAAGACTACGTACAACGAAATTCAGGATGTATGTCGAAAAAATTGGGTCCTGTTTCCCCTCTTTTTTGGGTAATATGTAGTAATACAAATATTGGAGTTTCAAAATATTTAATTAAACAACATTAGCTTCCCAGAGTAATTAAATTATCCTTTCAAATAACTTACGTGCGATATGTATTTCTAATAATTAACTAAATAGAGTCAATTGTTCCAATAATTTAACATTCATTGCATTATAGGCCAAAAGGATCGGAGTAGATAACCTTTGAAGCTAAGGTACGTACGTAAGCGAAATAAACGGCAATATTTGTTTAGTATGTGATTAAGAATAAACCAATCATGTTTCTCCTTTTCGAGCTAGCTAGTTATTGTTGAATCAGATCCCACTTAATCCTTGATAAGCATGAAAGAATCATACTGAACAAGTGGCCTGGCTTATATATCCCCCTCCTCATATCCATATATAAACTTATTATATATTATCGTAAATCCAAAACCAAATTTGTTAGTCAATATCTTAAAGATGACCATTAAATAACATTAATTATATTTCTGGACCACAAAGAAAGGTGCGTCGCCTATATGTTTGGAGGCTCAATATATATACTCTTCCGGTTCTTAATATAAAACCTAAATATTAAGTTAATTTTTGGTCCTAAATATAAACGTATTTATCATATTTATCAAATTTTTTAAATTACCCATATAGATAATACCTCAACCATAATTAAGTAAGTGAGAGAGGAAGGATATTAAGAAAGAATTATGTTGTTTTAGACAAACTATCATATATTTCTTATAATTAACTAACTTACCTAACTTCCTAATCTAATCAAATTAGTTAAATATATTTTATATTAAGAATATGAGAGTATATATATATATTCCAATACAAATAGAACAGGAAGAGCAGGAAGTCCTTAGCTTGTAGTTTGGCCTGACTGCTTCCTCCACTAATTGCCGGAAGAGGGCGGCCGTATATATATATAAAATTTATATGCATATTTATGTATTAGCATATACGTACTTTCTACTTATATTTAATTTTGACTGCTCATATTTTTTTATATTGGTTGAGATTACAAGTGGTCTCGCTTTTCATAAGAAAAATAAACACAAATCTGAGTCTCGTAAAATGTAATTGTTGTGAAGGCTTTAATTTTAACGTTTCTTGGTTAACGGAGATTAGTCTCAAAATCAAAATGATTTAAGGATATTTTGATTTTATATTAAAAAAAAAGTAAAAGAAAATCCATGCAATTTATAAAAACATAAAAATAAAAGACTGCATACTTTTTATTTAAACAAAACTCATGAAAAATCCGCGTAATTTATTCTAAAATTTGACATATATTCAAAGCCTCAACTCTAAAATATATGGGTGATAATATTCTAGTGAAATGATGACGATGGGCTTAATGTTGATTAGTCAAACCAATTAATATAAAGAAATCGAAGTCGAAAATTAATTAAGCTGAAAGGTAAGTATGGATTATATGTGGTAGAAACAAGATACGTGAAGGCATGATTTAGAAATGGGGAAAGAATACAAAATAGCGTGTGGTTGCATTGCGCTTCAAAGTAAACAGGCACGCACATGCAAGTCAACATCCCAATTGATCTCAAATCAACCTATTTTTTTGATGAATTTGGATTCTTTCTATACCCTGCCAATTTTCGGTGCCACTTTATCACAAAATACCTTTTATTGCACTATACATATCTGTTTTGATCCTTATCCGTCATCACATCATGACATTATATTTTTCAATCTAGACTTTAAAATATCATCATTTTAAGCCGATAAAAAAGCTGGTCTAATTAGTAAGGATATAAATCTATACCTCCCAAAAGCTTGGTTTGAATCTTATAGTAAACGTGATAATTATTTAACCTGTAAATAATTCTACAAGCTATTATCATATCATAAGAACTGTCTTGATTGTATGTTTCTTAATGAAATGAAAAACCAGATGTTGTACAACATAAGATACATGCATGAGAAGTAAGTATATTTTCAGATTCTATGTATTTGATTTCCCAAGGAAAGGTGTTTCTTCTTTACTATGCTAGCTGTGAATGATGAGTAAAATCCCATCAGAAAATAACTAACACACAGAAAGAAATTGGTCAAGTTCATTTGATGCGTGTGGCCACATTCATCTGATTTATATCTCAATGTTTTGTGGAGTACGTACGTAGGTACCAAGTTGTTGTTGTTGTTTTTATTTATTTATTTGAGAAATTTGTTGTCAGCCAACAACATGGTATTTAATTTGTAGTTTTGCATGTATAGCAGTGTGGGGGCATATGTGCGGTTGTGTTCCGTTGTATTACACCAAACACCAAACATCACTAATTGGATTGCTTTCCTAATTAACTTTCCTTCCAAGTTGTCTTGAGTGGGACGCTGAGATATTCGTATTCTTCTGGGGATAAAAGTATGTTCAATCTTGCAAATTTTCTAAATTTTGAATTGAAAATTAATTATGTGAATCTATATACTTTTTAATCAGTAGAATAATTATATCATAAATTTCAATAAATAAAACCAGAAACAATCCCGCCCGTTGAAATGCATAGGGGTTTGATTTTTCTTTTCTCTCTTTTGATTATTGTTCAGAAGAAAAGAATTGGAAGAGAAAAATAATGAGAGAAGAAGACAAAAGCAGAGAAGAAGAACATAGGGCCTGTTTGGTTGTTTCTTGTTCTCAAAACAATTTTATAAAAAAATTTTAAAAAACAAGTTGCGAAAAGAAAACAAAAAACAAAAAATCCTGTTTGGATAATTGTTCTAAAAAATTGCATTTGAAAACAAAAATATACTCAAACCGGAAGTTTTGATGAGAACTCAAATTCTCAAATGGAGAAAAGCCATCCAGTAAAGAAGAAAGAGTTTTCCAATTTTCTCAAACAAGAAATAAAAATTCAATAAACAAGAAACAAGAAAACAACTAAAAATTGCTTTGGTTTTTTAGTTTTTTAAACCATATTTTTGTTTTATCAAAAACACTTAACCAAAAACCAATGGCCAAACAATTTTTTTTGTTTTTAAAAATAAAAAAACTGTTTTCAAAACAAGAAAACAAACAAGGCCTAAATCTTGGGGGAGTTTAAAAAAAGAAAAAGAAGGGGGGAAAAAGAGAGAAAGAAGTGCAATTGGAATGGATGGAAATAGAATCAAAGAGACAAGGCATGAGAGTGAGTTTGTCGTGATATTCATCTCCAGCTCAGATTGACAACAAGTGTTTAGAAATTAGAAGGAAGTAGGGCATGCTTGCATGTGAGTATATAGGGTCACATACACATCTATCTTCCTTTTGCCTCTTTTCTGGTTTCACACACACACACACACACACACACGGTCCCTTCAATCAAGCAAAATAAATATGGTCCTGCATTTTAAGGTACATGCATGACACAAAATAAACAGACCCCAAATCTTCGCATGTTATTTCTCCCGTTTTAGGAAAATTTGAGGAGTCCCACATGGTAATCTCACAAACGAATTGTTGTTTATAAGTTTAAAAAATTTTCCCGCTTGATAGGTTAGACTTTTGAGATTGGTTTTTGCATTTGGGCTTGTATTCATAACAAACATATTTTTATTGAATACTCCTAGAAGATTCTAACCAGTCACACATGATTCGGGTTGGTAAGAGGCTAAGTAAAATACCTTATCTTTTCGGATTGAACTCTACCCGATAAAAAGCACCTACAGATGATATTTAAATACCTTGTCTCTTTGGAATAAAATTGAGCTCTTCATTTGAACTTGTGTTTATAATATCATATCCCAATCCTCTAAAGTTGGCTTAACCTTAAAGATCATTTGTGCCACACTGTTAAGCTTTCATGCATATTGTAGTGGCGAGTCACATGTGAACAATTCAATGATGTTCTATTTATAAGTCTTACAATTAATTCTCTGATAATCAATAGTTCTGGTTAATTCAATTTCAAGCATTGTGCATGTTTCAAGGAGAAAAACTCAAAATGTAGTTGTAATTTCAGTATGTACATAAAATATTTTAATGATCAAAATAAGCTTAATGCTTACTTTATTCGAAGGATGGGCCAAAATATGGTTTTATTTGGATTATTCAGATTTTATTCAAACCCTAAGGATATTAAATTCATTTAATTCAAATAAATCATTAATAATTGGAACAAGTTGTTTGGATGAATATTATATAAGGTTTTTGTCGTGTGGAAGGTTGGTTAAAGGGTCACTCACAAAAGGCTCACCTTTTTTAAGGCTGAAATTCAATTTTATTTAATTAATAATAGCTTCCGTTTGCTACAATAATTCCAAAAATTATTTGCAACTAGTTAGACAATAAATGATGTGATGGATTGCCCAAAATGATAATTTAGATGCCAAGCGATTTAAACAAATAATTAAGAGATGATTGCATCACGTTAACGTATGCTTGATGCAATTATGACTAGAAAATATTATTTTTTCCAGAAGAAAATATTAGCTTATTAACTAAATACAAGTTCATAATGGTGTATATATTCACCCTATAAATTTGATCCATTCATTTTAAAATTTTTGTCATTTATATCGTACGAATTACGAAATAGAAAAGCGTACACACACGCGCACACCATATTTTATGTGCAGTAAAGTGTTTGGGAAATAGTAAAATCCTCTCCTCTCTTATAATTCGATATATTCTAAAATTTAAAAGAGCTAAAATATTTTTTGTTAAAAATATTTCGAAACTCAAAGTTATCAACAAGCACAAATACGTTGGCAACAAAAAACAAGCACAAATAACTCCTCCTATTAGTTTTTCCTCTTATTTTACCTGTCGAGGCATTATTAATCATTAATATAAAAATGTTAAGTTAAAATTAATTAATTAATTATCTTAAGATTATCCCTTTTTTTTTTTACAAATACCCATAATTAAGTGCAAATTCTCGGTATCGGCTCATTATTATTTAACAATATTCATACCGAAAGGAACCGGAAGAGGAATGTGTCCACTAGGTAAAAGCACCACTCCTTGGGTATCAAACATGAGATGCAAAGAAAGTTGTGTTGATCCAAAGCGTAAGGCCTCTATCTTAACATCTAGATAATTAACTCATCTCACAATTTTTTTTAATCTATTTACTACGTATTAATTTGTCTTATCAAGAACTAGAGGAGGGAGAAAATATATTGAAGTGAATTAATTAGTCAGGGTCAGTTTTGGGGAAAAAATTAATTTGAGACAAACCTATTGGATTTAAGTGCTTTTCATTAAAAGGGAGTATTAAAAAAAATAAAAAATACACCGTAGATATCTTTAAAAAATAACTTATTGATAAAGCCCAATTTTTATACATTTTATCCCACATTAAATTAGGATTTAAATGATAATTTTGAGCTTAATTAGATTTTTTATGCATTATTGGATAAATTTGTTGATTTTTGGATTTTGCATAAAAATTGAGATTTTGGATTAAAAATATAATTATTTTGGGATTTCTTATTTTTGACTTAGAATTAATTTTTCTTGTTTCTTTGGAAACAAGTCTCATATTTTTAGAAAGATTATTTTTAGAAAGTTTTACAATTTCTTGCCTAATTTTTGTGCATATCTAATATTTAATTTTGATAGAAATTATATTATATTTGGATATAATCTACATTAATGGATGCACTTAAATTCTTGTAGGCCAAGAAAGAGCATATAGGAGATCCAATGGTGCAAGATTGTTTCTT
Source organism: Neltuma alba (assembly GCF_004799145.2). Classification (NCBI taxonomy): domain Eukaryota; kingdom Viridiplantae; phylum Streptophyta; class Magnoliopsida; order Fabales; family Fabaceae; genus Neltuma; species Neltuma alba. Next base: position 48,378 of record NW_021636315.1, read on the forward strand.
GGGATTTAAGCACAATCCAATGGCTAATATCAAGTGGGCCAATTAATTACTAATGGGCTTGAGTTTTAGATTCATAAAAATTTCCTTTTCTCCCATCAAAATATTTTATTGAGAGGACAATTCAACGCCATATATCATATATATCCCCTCATATATTTGATTCATTGGACGGTCACAAGAGAGCAACGCGTCCTTGACTTCCGAGCTACTATCACCATGTTCCATCATTCATCCATTCAATCAATTGCTCTCTTAGCTCGAATCATCACACTGCGTCACATGCCCATGAATTGCACTGAGGAGCTTGGAGGAGGAGATACATTGATGGCAGCTTAAGCTTATTTGGGAGGCAACTTGGAAGGAGCATGAAGGAGACTAGAGCTTGGGCTAGCACTTAAAGACCACAAGAGAGTGATATCCATTTATCTTTTTAATTCAAGGACTTGAGATTATTTAGTTTTAAATAATTTTAAGTTGTATTTTTGTTGAGACAATTTAGTTCTAGATTGTCATTTTTATTCTTGGATTGGATTGATATTTGGATCTTATTTGTGCCGAGATACTTGTTGGAATTTATGTTTAGAACTTTTGCATTGTTAATTGAATTTATAATTGAGTTTTCATTATGAGTTTAATTATCAATGTGGTTTCAATTGCAAAATTTGGGTTCTTTCACCTCTTAATTGTTTAATTAAGTTGGTTGGTTATCTGATTGTTTAATTGGATAATTTCAAACATAATTTCCAAAATTAATTTGAATTATTTTCATTGGTTTTAAGAAGCTTAATTAACCAACCTTATACTGTTATGAGTTCTCTAATAGTTTAAGGGTTTTTGAAATTGAGGGTTCCTTTTGTTTCAAGTAGGTAATTAAGTTTATTAATTCCACTCTCTTATCACTTTCCTTTGGTCTAATTAACTGATTAAGGTTATGGAGGTTAAATCCATGCAAATCCTAAGTTGTCCCCTCTACCTCACCGAAGAGAAACTTCTCAATTTTCACTTGTTAATTTTGTTTGCTCTTTAGTCAATTTTCTTCATTTATCATTTTAATTTTCTATCTTCAAACAAAAAATCCCCCCAAAATTTGCATTGCATTCATTTAGTTTAATTTAATTTTCATATAGATTTTAAGACATTTGCATCTTTCATTTAGAATTAGAATTTTGCATTTTACTTTAGGTCCAATTTATTGCATTTTTTATCACCTAAATTTTCACCTAAAGAAACCCACAACTTGTTCCTTGGAAGTAATGACCTAGGTCGATCCTGAACTACAAATTAATTAGGACCTAATTTAATTAAGTGCTTTGACGACAAGAGGCATCATCACTTATAAATAGGAACAAGTAGATATTATCTATAAAATTACTTTTTCTTTGGGGAAAGAAAATTACTTATGGAAAAATGGCAAAAAAAAGACCGTCAAAATAAAAAAAAACAAATAAAGACCCATGACAATATTAGTATGGGTTTTGACAACTTTTGTAAACCGATCTTTATGTGCAATTTTTTTATTTTGACGGTCTTTTTTTATCATTTTCCCGTTACTTATTTTTAATCTCCTTTCTTTTTATCACGCTTATCCATCAAACGGGAAGATCAAATGTTCTTTTATATATAGAGATAATTAATCTACAGCTCCTTATAGTTTTAACTAATTTTGAATCAGGTCCTTATAGTTTTTTTTCTTTTTATCAGGTCCTTATACTTTCACTTGTTTTTAATTAGGTCCTTGTATTTATTTTTCTTTTTATCAAGTCCTTATAAGTTCACCTTATTTTTAATTACGTCCCTGAATTTTTTATTCTTTATTTTATAAATTCTAATAGTACTGTTATATAAACATAAAATAGTATATATTATTTAATATTAGTTTATAAACAATAATATTCTAAAGATATTGAATTATTATAATGATTTTAATTTTTTCAGCAAAAAAATTAATTGTTCTAAAAATTTTTCCTAATTAATTAATTCTATTACTTTTTTATTACATAATTATTAATTTAATTTAATTACTAATATTTTATATTTCATTATTAATCTATTTAATTAAGCTTATATTTAATTAATAAATAAAAATTAAAACTACATGGACCTGATTAAAAATTTAGTGAAATTATAAGGACTTAATTAAAAGAAAAATAAATATAAGGACCTAATTAAAAAAGGTAAAAATATAAGGACCTGATAAAAAGAAAAAAAATTATAAGGACCTATTCAAAATTCGTTCAAACTATAAGGACTTACGAATTAATTAACCCTTATATATATATATATATATATCAAGAAATATGAGAGTGGTATTAACTTGTGGGGGAAGCCAAGGGTGGGGGACAAGATAGATCTACACTCTGATATACTACTGTTTAGGCAGCAAAGCAGGAAACCTGTCTGGCCAGAAAGAAAAAGGAAAAAGAGAATAATATAAAGTATAAATGCCTTTACTGGCTTTTGACACCCTATGCACACAGAACATGGAATAAACATAGATAGATCATGGAGAGAATCTGAATATATGGAAAGTGGCTTGAAAAGTGAAGGGAAAGAAATCTAACTGTGAAGACGCGTGCTTCAACAGTTCATACTTACATGGCATCAATCTTTAAGGCCTCTTCCCAATCATTCTTATTCTTTTCAAATTTCAAATCTCTGTCTGTCTTTGTCTATTGGATTCCATAGTGTTCTTTTCTATTTTCCTCCTAGAATTGTACGAAGCATCGTTATATTTGACCAACCAATGGCATTTCCCTTTGGGAGATACTCGCTTTGCTCTTTTTTTTTTTTTTCAAACACTTTTTAAATTGTCACATTCGAAGTTTGGTTCTAATTCAAAACAATGGTCATTTTAGATTTTGAACAGTAAACTAACTATAACTTTTTCCCCCGATAATTTTACTCCCTTTTAGCAGCCCAAAATTTATTTTGCGATGTACATGTGTGTGTTCAAAATTTATAAATGAAGTGGAAAAAAAGAAGTAAAGTGAATTTCTAATCTTTTATGCTATTATTTCTTCTATATGAGTACTAAGTACTACTAACTCATTGCCGGTATATTGGATTTGAATAAGATCTTTTTTCCTATTTAGAGAGACAAGCAACCTTCGGCTCATTGGGAGTTTTTACGGTACAAGACCATTGGCATTTGAGTAAGATTTTGAATCAAAGTGTATCTATGAATATTCAGCATCTGCTATGCCCAATTGTTGGACAAGGACAACCATTTTCCTTCTATTTGGACTTACATTCTGATATTGGATTTAATTTTGTTTAGGTCCAACAAAAGGCCCATATTTGAGTTCATGGGCCTTTTTTTCATGTTGTTTTTTCAGTACGGCTCCCCAAAAGACATGTATTACCAATTAGGATTAGATCTAAAACTCGCCTATCACAGCATGACGAATCAAAATTTGGATTTTTACTCAGAGAAATGTCTATACCTAGTGTCAGGCTCTAATAAGAAGATACTAAAGCATAGGAAAAAAAGGATATGTGTTACTAATGAGGGTTGGGTCAAACATAATTGAGAGATTAATATTTAAATTTTCACGGAAAAGAATGCTCACATTTAACTTCTCATGTTACATCAAATATAATTGTTTTCAATTAGTGGATGCTGATACGCGGGGGAAAAAGACACGCATTGAAAGTTTAAATTTAAAATTATAAATTTTTCTTTATCGCGCTCGATTAGTCAACTATGTAAAATAACAAAAGTTTAGCTTCTCTTTTTCCAAAAATATTTGCTGCAAGATCTACTCTTCCAAAAAAAAATTAATTTTTTTTAAATTTTCACCCTCATTTGGTTCGGCCTTTTTTCTTGAAACAAACAAGGCCTAAAAACTGAAATTTAGGTCCTTTGAAATTCTACATTTTAATTGTTATTTCCACCAAAATTATTCAATTCAACAGAAACCCAGATATCTTTTTCGAACCGACGTTTTGAAATATAAAGTGAAGCCAGGAAAAAAAACAAATCCAGAGGGACAACGTAAGAGACAGGTAACCTCAAATAATAATAATGGTGGCTTCCAAAAATAGCATTTATTGGTCTACTCAGAGTAAGACCTTTCGACACAACTGTTTCTATGTATGCCTGCGCATCCTAAAGCTCACATTTAGTTGATGCTGCTTATTCCAGTTCACCTAACTGATCTTAATTAGTTTTTATTATGATAGTTCTAATTTCAATTATCACGTAAATGAGCTTGCAATAATATTTAATTAACTTTGATAACTTCTTTAAAATCTCATCTAAATCGAGTTGAATTAATTAATTAGAAGAAAATATGATTTTCTTGTTACAAATCTTTTCATATCTATACTAATAATTCTAATATGTGACATAAATCAGCTAATTAGTTAAGAACTAACAAATCTTATTCATTTATTTTTGTAACAGTAATCCTCAAATAATTCACTAATGAGCTTATAATATTTAATTTTGACACCTACCCTACATATGCCTTATTAGCTCTCATGCACAATAATACTTTCTCCGGTTCAAAATATAAGCTAAACTTTCTTTAAAAAAGTTATTTTTTTTAATAAGATAACATTTACTTTTATCCAAACATTTAATGAATTTTTTTAATTTTATCCCCCACATATTCTCTCTCCTTTTTAATTTATTTATTATATTTTTTTACTTATTTTCTTCATTAATAAGGGTATATTAGAAAAAACAAATATATGTCTTACACATTTATTGTTTTAAATTGGTTTTAATTAGTTTTTTGATAAACATAATAGATAAAATTTAACTTATATTTTGAACCGGAAGGAGTATAGATGAAGGGATGAGCAGCGGGTTCAGCCTTAATGGCAGTAGAGCAATGCTAATTATGACGAGATTAAATGCAATAAAGTGTTTTAAAAGGTTTGGTTTTAAAGTCAATTTCAGTTAGAATGAGGGAATCGGGTTAACCTAGAGGCTAATTAAAGTTGATGAAATTTTAATGGAGAAGTAGATGGGTTGAATTATATGCTCCTGATCCTATTTATAAAGCACTTCCAGCATGTTTCACATAAATCAAGAAAAATCTTAAACTTCATTAACTCTTATTTAAAATTTAATAAATTTTTAATTTTATTCTTATTTAATATATATTATACCTCATAAATAAAATCAACACGATAATAAATTAGGGGTAAAATTATATATCTATGTAAAAAAATTTACTCAGTGCCTTATAAATAAGAAAAAGATATCTTTTCCCCCTGTCCTATAAATAGGATGAGACGAGTATATAGTTACTATATATGAGGGAGATGGAATAGGAAATTGGGCAACCAAACTCTTGGAAAAAAGCTGGGCGATTGGTGCATGGTACTGCCTGTGCAACTATGCATGTGGAAGTTAACTAAAGAGAGATGGCTTGGAACTAAATAAAAAGGATTTTATTTTTCAAAAGCAAGTATAATTAAGATGGAGTCAATTGGAACACAAGTCAAGGAGGCTTAGGTAGGCCAATAAATATGACCATCAATTTAATTTCCTTCATCATCTTCTTCTTCTCACCAAAAGCATCTCATCACGCAGTCACATATTAAGTCACCACCTACTTCCACCGTACACAAGCTCAGGGATTTTAAACGTCTAATAATTTCACTAAAAAATCTGCATGATTTTATTCATTGTCCTCTAATTAGAACAGAAAGTGTAAATCGTTCAATGTTTAATAAGTTGATCCTATGAAAGAAATGAAGCTTTGATATGAGCATTTAGAAGCTAAAATCAAGATAGCTAAAAAAACGCAGATTGATTGCTATACTCAATTCAACGATTGAACGGCTCAAGTCTGCCCAATTAAGAAATGTTGTGTTTCTTTAGTTTCATTAGATAGTATAACGTAACGTTCCAAAACCATTTTAATTAAGTCATTTGAAGTTGAAGACAGAGGAATAATAAAAAGGGTTGATTAAAAAGATACCAGATCTCTGTAAGAGAATGGTTTAAAGGTAAAATTGCCCCTAACCCAAAACAAAATATAACCAAAATCTAGCCATAACCTAACTCCTGACATCATCATCATCATCTTCCACATATGACCTCTAATTAGATGCTAGCTTATTAGAAACTTTTTTTTTAATTAATTACATCTAATTGGACAAGAGAAACCACAAATCTAATAAACTGAATTTGTCTACTTGTACACATACGTACGAGAGAGGGAGATAGAGTTTGGCATCGTAAATGGTGAAGTGATGAGTCAGCAAGCTAGCTTTCCCAAACAATTTCAATCAAGACTGGTTGGTGTTGCGTAGATACACTCAAAATAATATAAAATTAAATCATTTTTTAGTGTCCGTTTGTTTTTAGGAGGAGTGATGGCGTGAATAAGTTATATTATATCTCGAACACAAGATAAATTAACTATGCATATTATGTTAAACATTTATTAATTTTATGTAGAGCAGTTGTACTCTTGCTAATTAATTATTTAGCGTACATACTTCATGTACTCCTATGTTTCATTGACCAAATAATGCACCTCTTCATTAATATGTGCTTTCCATTCATATGGTTTCGGTTTCATATGCCCAAAGAGATCATATGAATAACAGAGAGGTTGACAAAAGAAGGAAAAATTAATTTTTTAGTTTTTAATTTTTAACTTACTTATAATTTAATCTTTTGATTATGACTCGGTGTAATTTAGTTTTTAAATTCTTGACTTAGTTGTGACTCAATTTCTTACCTTTTCATGGTGAATAAAATTTGTCATTCTCCCCCATATCTCTCATTCCATGTAAGCTCCACGTCAAATTTCACACATCAGCTAAGGGAAAAAAAGGAAGGACATCTCTAGAGGACAGATGAAAACATAAGCGAAGAACCTTATACACATTGTCAATTGCGGTTTATTTCAAATCTCCTAGTTCACTCAGGCCATGAATATGATATACTACCTCTAGTCCTAATTATAAGAACTAGTTAACTAATTTGAAAAGTTTAAGGAAAGAAGTTAGGATAGTTATTTATAATAAATATGTATTGTTTTTTCTAAAATATCTTTGCTAATTAAGTGTATTGGTTATAACTACCATTGCTAGAAAGACTATCTTAGAAAAAAAATAGATATGAAAGAAAAAATAGATTAAGATATTATATTTAGGATCAAAATAAAAATCAAATAATGTTTTATATTAAGGATCAGAGGTAGTATCTTTTATTTGCAACATGAGTTGAAAACGTAGGACTTTGGAATGCGCACATAATCTTGGAGCTAGTAAAACAATTCCATGTTAAATATGCGATGTCAATTCTTCTTGCTAGTTTAATTGGCTAGATAGTAACTAATTAAGCAAAAGTATATCATAGATATAGACATCAATATACTCCTCCGTCCTTAATATAAGACCTTTTTAACTAGTTTGATTAGATTAAAGGAGTTAGTTAAGTTAGTTAATTATAAGAAATGTGACAATTTTTCCTAAAATACCATAATCATCTTTCTTAATACCTCCTCTTCCTCTTCTACTTAATTATGGCTGAGGGAATATCTATAGGGATAATTTAGAGAAAATTGATAAATATGAGAAATGGGTCTTATATTTAGGACCAAAACCAACTCAATAATTGACTCTTATATTAAGGACCGGAGGAGTATATATATATATATATATATATTGTGGCAGTATAGTACGAATTGATTGGAAGAAAAATGAGAAGTTGGATCAAAAAGTCGAAGCTCGAAATTCAAAGGCATGTGAGTGTGAATATGTTTATGATGGGGTCCGAAGGAAAGATATCACGGACACTTTGAACGCAAGACTTGTCCATTTCTTTGATTTTTGTCAACACACTACAATTTAATTGACCTTCTGCTACACACAGCAACATTCGTACACATATGCTTTTGTCACTATTCATTTCTTTAATCAGGGCGACAATCCAACATAAGTTTCGGTCTCGTTTAATGAATGATGCTCATCCGCGGTAACTTTTTTTTTTTTTTTAATGAGGATTATTACAAAAGCAAAGAGCAGTCTTTGTACCCTGTACATTCACTTTGTCACCAATAGAAAGTACTAACTTTCATGTTTGATATAAGAATTAAATAACTAACTAATGAATGTTAAATAAAATAATTAAGTTGATTATCTGTAATAAATTGGTGTTATTATTTTTAAAATATGTTTGTTAATCTTATGTATTAGAATAAGACCTCTTTAACATGTGCAATCACCATCAAAACTACTTTGAAGGAAAATAAATAAATATTAAATACAAAGTATATTAAGATTTTATATTTATGATCAAATTGAATAGCCAACACTTTTATATTTAGGACTAGAGGTAGTATATTAAATGCGAAGAGAAGGATACGGTCAAATGAAATGAATTATGGAAGCATATCAACGCGATTAAAGCCCGGGATTAGTGTTTGGTTTTTCCACGAAAGTTGATTAATCAATTAAAAGCATGACCATACGGTGGTCTTTTGTTGCGTATGTATATCTCTGAATAAATATTATATAAATAATAATAAAGATAACGGATTGTTAAAATGGATTCTAATACATTTAATTAACGTCGCATGAAGTAGAATTGGATTCTAAGATATTCAATTAATTAATAATATGACATGAAGTCTCCTCATTATAACTGTTGGATTCTATCCTCTTTACAATGGAAGATTAATTATTAATTAACCATAAACTCCTTTGGTCCTAATTATAGGAGCTAATTAAAACTTAGAAATCTGATATGATCTATTCTAAATATAAGATTTCAATTTAATTTATCTTTAATACTTATTTATCTAATTTATAAATTGATGTAATCTAATATTATTTAGAGGTATTATAAGTGAGGTCAGATCACATTTTTTATGATTAAGTAGTTTATCTAGTTTCATAATTTTTGTTTGGCTAAAATCTAGTTTTGTTAATCGACTAAAATTACTTTTGAAAGACAAACATGGTTATATATATTTTTTGGCCAATCAAACATGGTTATATTTATAGTTGAATTTTGTGAGAAGTCATCTATAATTTTATCTATCATGTGTGCATTGGGATCCTAATAATGAAAGACTACGTACAACGAAATTCAGGATGTATGTCGAAAAAATTGGGTCCTGTTTCCCCTCTTTTTTGGGTAATATGTAGTAATACAAATATTGGAGTTTCAAAATATTTAATTAAACAACATTAGCTTCCCAGAGTAATTAAATTATCCTTTCAAATAACTTACGTGCGATATGTATTTCTAATAATTAACTAAATAGAGTCAATTGTTCCAATAATTTAACATTCATTGCATTATAGGCCAAAAGGATCGGAGTAGATAACCTTTGAAGCTAAGGTACGTACGTAAGCGAAATAAACGGCAATATTTGTTTAGTATGTGATTAAGAATAAACCAATCATGTTTCTCCTTTTCGAGCTAGCTAGTTATTGTTGAATCAGATCCCACTTAATCCTTGATAAGCATGAATGAATCATACTGAACAAGTGGCCTGGCTTATGTATCCCCCTCCTCATATCCATATATAAACTTATTATATATTATCGTAAATCCAAAACCAAATTTGTTAGTCAATATCTTAAAGATGACCATTAAATAACATTAATTATATTTCTGGACCACAAAGAAAGGTGCGTCGCCTATATGTTTGGAGGCTCAATATATATACTCCTCCGGTTCTTAATATAAAACCTAATTATTAAGTTAATTTTTGGTCCTAAATATAAGACGTATTTCTCATATTTATCAAATTTTTTTAAATTACCCATATAGATAATACCTCAACCATAATTAAGTAAGTGAGAGAGGAAGGATATTAAGAAAGAAAATTATGTTGTTTTAGACAAAACATATCATATATTTCTTATAATTAACTAACTTACCTAACTTCCTTAATCTAATCAAATTAGTTAAATATATTTTATATTAAGAATATGAGAGTATATATATATATTCCAATACAAATAGAACAGGAAGAGCAGGAAGTCCTTAGCTTGTAGTTTGCCCTGACTGCTTCCTCCACTAATTGCCGGAAGAGGGCGGCCGATATATATATAATTTATATGCATATTTATGTATTAGCATATACGAAAGTTCTGCTATATTTAATTTTGACTGCTTTTTTTTTATATTGGTTGAGATTACAAGTGGTCTCACTTTTGTAAGAAAAAGAACACAAATCAAGTCTCGTAAAGCATAATTGTTGTGAAGACTTTAATGTTTAACACTTCTGACTCAATAAAGATTAGTCTCAAAATCAAAATGACTTGAAGATATTTTAATTTATATAAAAAAAAAGTAAAAGAAAATCCATGCAAGTTATAAAAAATAAAAATAAAAGACTGCATACTTTTTATTTAAACAAAACTCCTGAAAAATCCGTGTAATTTATTCTAAAATTTGACATATATTCAAAGTCTCAACTCTAAAATATATGGGTGATAATATTCTAGTGAAATGATGACGATGGGCTTAATGTTGATTAGTCAAACCAATTAATATAAAGAAATCGAAGTCGAAAATTAATTAAGCTGAAAGGTAAGTATGGATTATATGTGGTAGAAACAAGATACGTGAAGGCATGATTTAGAAATGGGGAAAGAATACAAAATAGCGTGTGGTTGCATTGCGCTTCAAAGTAAACAGGCACGCACATGCAAGTCAACATCCCAATTGATCTCAAATCAACCTATTTTTTTGATGAATTTGGATTCTTTCTATACCCTGCCAATTTTCGGTGCCACTTTATCACAAAATACCTTTTATTGCACTATACATATCTGTTTTGATCCTTATCCGTCATCACATCATGACATTATATTTTTCAATCTAGACTTTAAAATATCATCATTTTAAGCCGATAAAAAAGCTGGTCTAATTAGTAAGGATATAAATCTATACCTCCCAAAAGCTTGGTTTGAATCTTATAGTAAACGTGATAATTATTTAACCTGTAAATAATTCTACAAGCTATTATCATATCATAAGAACTGTCTTGATTGTATGTTTCTTAATGAAATGAAAAACCAGATGTTGTACAACATAAGATACATGCATGAGAAGTAAGTATATTTTCAGATTCTATGTATTTGATTTCCCAAGGAAAGGTGTTTCTTCTTTACTATGCTAGCTGTGAATGATGAGTAAAATCCCATCAGAAAATAACTAACACACAGAAAGAAATTGGTCAAGTTCATTTGATGCGTGTGGCCACATTCATCTGATTTATATGTCAATGTTTTGTGGAGTACGTACGTGGGTACCAAGTTGTTGTTGTTGTTGTTGTTTTTATTTATTTATTTGAGAAATTTGTTGTCAGCCAACAACATGGTATTTAATTTGTAGTTTTGCATGTATAGCAGTGTGGGGGCATATGTGCGGTTGTGTTCCGTTGTATTACACCAAACACCAAACATCACTAATTGGATTGCTTTCCTAATTAACTTTCCTTCCAAGTTGTCTTGAGTGGGACGCTGAGATATTCGTATTCTTCTGGGGATAAAAGTCTGTTCAATCTTGCAAATTTTCTAAATTTTGAATTGAAAATTAATTATGTGAATCTATATACTTTTTAATCAGTAGAATAATTATATCATAAATTTCAATAAATAAAACCAGAAACAATCCCGCCCGTTGAAATGCATAGGGGTTTGATTTTTCTTTTCTCTCTTTTGATTATTGTTCAGAAGAAAAGAATTGGAAGAGAAAAATAATGAGAGAAGAAGACAAAAGCAGAGAAGAAGAACATAGGGCCTGTTTGGTTCTGTTTTTTGTTCTCAAAACAATTTTATAAAAAATTTTTAAAAAACAAGTTGCGAAAAGAAAACAAAAAACAAAAAATCCTGTTTGGATAATTGTTCTAAAAAATTGCATTTGAAAACAAAAATATACTCAAACCGGAAGTTTTGATGAGAACTCAAATTCTCAAATGGAGAAAAAGCCATCCAGTAAAGAAGAAAGAGTTTTCCAATTTTCTCAAACAAGAAATAAAAATTCAATAAACAAGAAACAAGAAAACAACTAAAAATTGCTTTGGTTTTTTAGTTTTTTAAACCATATTTTTGTTTTATCAAAAACACTTAACCAAAAACCAATGGCCAAACAATTTTTTTTTGTTTTTAAAAATAAAAAACTGTTTTCAAAACAGGAAAACAAACAAGGCCTAAATCTTGGGGGAGTTTAAAAAAAGAAAAAGAAGGGGGGAAAAAGAGAGAAAGAAGTGCAATTGGAATGGATGGAAATAGAATCAAAGAGACAAGGCATGAGAGTGAGTTTGTCATGATATTCATCTCCAGCTCAGATTGACAACAAGTGTTTAGAAATTAGAAGGAAGTAGGGCATGCTTGCATGTGAGTATATAGGGTCACATACACATCTATCTTCCTTTTGCCTCTTTTCTGGTTTCACACACACACACACACACGGTCCCTTCAATCAAGCAAAATAAATATGGTCCTGCATTTTAGGGTGTGTTTGGTTGGAGGGGAGGGGAGGGGAGGGGAGGGGAGGGAAAATGAGCCCCTCCCCTCATTTGGTTAAAATTTTTGGAGGGGAGGGGAGCTAAAATGTCCCCTCCCCTCCCCCATTTTGGCTCCCCTCCAAATTGAGGGTTTTTGGAGGGGAGCCAAAATTTTGGACCATTATGCCCTTATGGTTTTTTTAATATTCCACTTCTACTCAAAAATATATTATTATAATATTTATTTCAAATAAAAAATATATTATCCTAAGTAAAAAAATAAAAAATATATACATTATTATAATTAAAAATATATTATAAAAATTATTTAAAAATAAAAAATTATTTAAATAAAAAATTATAATATATAAAATTAATTGTTTTTTATAAATATATTATTTATTAAATATATTTTAAAGCTGAAAAAAGATAGCTTAAAGAAAATAAAATTTCATTTTTCTTAGAGCATATAAAATTTGTTAATTTGATTATTTTAAATATATTATTATATTAATTAGAATAAAAAATTACTATACCAATTTTTTAATACACATATTAACATGATAAAACTGAATTTTTATTAAATTATATAATTTAAATTAAGATGTAAATTAATTTATATAATATATCAATAAAAAACATAAACTAATATGTAAGGGTAAAATGGTAAATTGATTATTACTATCCCTCCCCTCCCCTCCTTGAACCAAACAAGGGATCATTAAATACCCTCCCCTCCCCTCCTTTTTAATCAAACCAAACAAGGTAAGGATAAAACCTTCCCTCCCCCTCCCTCCCCTCCCTCCCCTTCCCTCCCCTCAAACCAAACAAACCCTTAAGGTACATGCATGACACAAAAAAACAATAGTTCTGGTTAATTCAATTTCAAGCATTGTGCATGTTTCAAGGAGAAAAACTCAAAATGTAGTTGTAATTTCAGTATGTACATAAAATATTTTAATGATCAAAATAAGCTTAATGCTTATTTTATTCGAAGGATGGGCCAAAATATGGTTTTATTTGGATTATTCAGATTTTATTCAAACCCTAAGGATATTAAATTCATTTAATTCAAATAAATCATTAATAATTGGAACAAGTTGTTTGGATGAATATTATATAAGGTTTTTGTCGTGTGGAAGGTTGGTTAAAGGGTCACTCACAAAACCCTCACCTTTTTTAAGGCTGAAATTCAATTTTATTTAATTAATAATAGCTTCCGTTTGCTACAATAATTCCAAAAATTATTTGCAACTAGTTAGACAATAAATGATGTGATGGATTGCCCAAAATGATAATTTAGATGCCAAGCGATTTAAACAAATAATTAAGAGATGATTGCATCACGTTAACGTATGCTTGATGCAATTATGACTAGAAAATATTATTTTTTCCAGAAGAAAATATTAGCTTATTAACTAAATACAAGTTCATAATGGTGTATATATTCACCCTATAAATTTGATCCATTCATTTTAAAATTTTTGTCATTTATATCGTACGAATTACGAAATAGAAAAGCGTACACACACGCGCACACCATATTTTATGTGCAGTAAAGTGTTTGGGAAATAGTAAAATCCTCTCCTCTCTTATAATTCGATATATTGTAAAATTTAAAAGAGCTAAAATATTTTTTGTTAAAAATATTTCGAAACTAAAAGTTATCAACAAGCACAAATACGTTGGCAACAAAAAACAAGCACAAATAACTCCTCCTATTAGTTTTTCCTCTTACTTTACCTGTCGAGGCATTATTAATCATTAATATAAAAATGTTAAGTTAAAATTAATTAATTAATTATCTTAAGATTATCCTTTTTTTTTTTACAAATACCCATAATTAAGTGCAAATTCTCGGTATCGGCTCATTATTATTTAACAATATTCATACCGAAAGGAACCGGAAGAGGAATGTGTCCACTAGGTAAAAGCACCACTCCTTGGGTATCAAACATGAGATGCAAAGAAAGTTGTGTTGATCCAAAGCGTAAGGCCTCTATCTCAACATCTAGATAATTAACTCATCTCACAATTTTTTTAATCTATTTACTACGTATTAATTTGTCTTATCAAGAACTAGAGGAGGGAGAAAATATATTGAAGTGAATTAATTAGTCAGGGTCAGTTTTGGGGAAAAAATTAATTTGAGACAAACCTATTGGATTTAAGTGCTTTTCATTAAAAGGGAGTATTAAAAAAATAAAAAATACACCGTAGATATCTTTAAAAAATAACTTATAAATAGAAACAAGTAGATATTATCTATAAAATTACTTTTTCTTTGGGGAAAGAAAATTACTTATGGAAAAATGGCAAAAAAAGACCGCCAAAATAAAAAAAAAAAAAAAGACCCATGACAATATTAGTATGGGTTTTGACAACTTTTGTAAACCGATCTTTATGTGCAATTTTTTTATTTTGACGGTCTTTTTTTATCATTTTCCCGTTACTTATTTTTAATCTCCTTTCTTTTTATCACGCTTATCCATCAAACGGGGAAGATCAAATGTTCTTTTATATATAGAGATAATTAATCTACAGTTCCTTATAGTTTTAACTAATTTTGAATCAGGTCCTTATAGTTTCTTTTTCTTTTTATCAGGTCCTTATACTTTCACCTGTTTTTAATTAGGTCCTTGTATTTATTTTTCTTTTTATCAAGTCCTTATAAGTTCACCTTATTTTTAATTACGTCCCTGAATTTTTTATTCTTTATTTTATAAATTCTAATAGTACTATTATATAAACATAAAATAGTATATATTATTTAATATTAGTTTATAAACAATAATATTCTAAAGATATTGAATTATTATAATGATTTTAATTTTTCCAGCAAAAAAATTAATTGTTCTAAAAAATTTTCCTGAATTAATTAATTTTATTACTTTTTTATTACATAATTATTAATTTAATTTAATTACTAATATTTTATATTTCATTATTAATCTATTTAATTAAGCTTATATTTAATTAATAAATAAAAATTAAAACTACATGGACCTGATTAAAAATTTAGTGAAATTATAAGGACTTAATTAAAAGAAAAATAAATACAAGGACCTAATTAAAAAAAGGCAAAAATATAAGGACCTGATAAAAAGAAAAAAAATTATAGAGACCTGATTCAAAATTTGTTCAAACTATAAAGACTTACAAATTAATTAACCCTTATATATATATATATATATATATATATATATATATCAAGAAATATGAGAGTGGTATTAACTTGTGGGGGAAGCCAAGGGTGGGGGACAAGATAGATCTACACTCTGATATACTACTGTTTAGGCAGCAAAGCAGGAAACTGTCTGGCCAGAAAGAAAAAGGAAAAAGAGAATAATATAAAGTATAAATGCCTTTACTGCCTTTTGACACCCTATGCACACAGAACATGGAATAAACATAGATAGATCATGGAGAGAATCTGAATATATGGAAAGTGGCTTGAAAAGTGAAGGGAAAGAAATCTAACACTGAAGACGCGTGCTTCTGCAGTAGTTCATGCTTATATGGCATCAATCTTTAACGCCTCTTCTTCCCAATCATTCTTATTCTTTTCAAATTTCAAATCTTTGTCTGTCTTTGTCTATTGGATTCCATAGTGTTCTTTTCTTTTTTCCTCCTAGAATCGTACGAAGCATCGTTATATTTGACCAACCAATGGCATTTCCCTTTGGGAGATACTCGCTTTGCTCTTTTTTTTGTCAAACACTTTTTAAATTGTCACATTCGAAGTTTGGTTCTAATTCAAAACAATGGTCATTTTAGATTTTGAACAGTAAACTAACTATAACTTTTTTCCCCGATAATTTTACTCCCTTTTAGCAGCCCAAAATTTATTTTGCGATGTACATGTGTGTTCAAAATTTATAAAGTGAAGTGGAAAAAAAGAAGTAAAGTGAATTTCTAATCTTTTATGCTATTATTTCTTCTATATGAGTAATAAGTACTACTAACTCATTGCCGCTATATTGGATTTGAATAAGATCTTTTTTCCTATTTAGAGAGACAAGCAACCTATAACCTTCGGCTCATTGGGAGTTTTTACAGTACAAGACCATTGGCATTTGAGTAAGATTTTGAATCAAAGTGTATCTCTGAATATTCAGCATCTGCTACGCCCAATTGTTGGACAAGGACAACCATTTTCCTTCTATTTGGGCTTATATTCTGATATTGGATTTAATTTTGTTTAGGTCCAACAAAAGGCCCATATTTGAGTTCATGGGCCTTCTTTCCATGTTGTTTTTCCAGTACGGCTCCCCAAAGGACATCATTACCAATTAGGATTAGATCTAAAACTCGCCTATCACAGCATGACGAATCAAAGTTTGGATTTTTATTCAGAGAAACGTCTATACCTAGTGTCAGGCTCTAATAAGAAGATACTAAAGCATATCAAAAAAAGGATATGTGTTACTAATGAGGGTTGGGTCAAACATAATCGAGAGATTAATATTTAAATTTTCACGGAAAAGAATGCTCACATTTAACTTCTCATGTTACATCAAATATAATTGTTTTCAATTAGTGGATGCTGATACGCAGGGGAAAAAGACACGTATTGAAAGTTTAAATTTAAAATTATAAATTTTTCTTTATCACGCTCGATTAGTCAACTACGTAAAATAACAAAAGTTTAGCTTCTCTTTTTCCAAAAATATTTGCTGCAAGATCTACTCTTCCAAAAAATTAATTTTTTTTTTAAAATTTTCACCTTCATTTGGTTTGGCCTTTTTTCTTGAAACAAACAAGGCCTAAAAACTGAAATTTAGGTCCTTTGAAATTCTACATTTTAATTGTTATTTCCACCAAAATTATTCACTTCAACAGAAACCTAGATATCTTTTTCGAACCGACATTTTGAAATATAAAGTGAAGCCAGGAAAAAAACAAATCCAAAGGGACAACGTAAGAGACAGGTAACCTCAAATAATAATGATGGTGGCTTCCAAAAATTGCATTTATTGGTCTACTCAGCGTAAGACCTTTCGACACAACTGTTTCTATGTATGCCTGCGCATCCTAACGCTTACATTTAGTTGATGCCACTTATTTCAGTTACCTAACTGATCTTAATTAGTTTTTTGTTACGATAGTTCTAATTTCAATTATCACGTAAATGATCTTGCAATAATATTTAATTAACTTTGGCACCTGTCGTATCAATACTTTGATAACTTCTTTAAAATCTCATCTAAATAGTTGAATTAATTAATTAGAAGAAAATATAATTTTCTTGTTAACAAATCTTTTGATATCTATACTAATAATTCTAATATGTGCAATAAATCAGCTAATTAGTTAAGAACTAACAAATCTTATTAATTGAATTTTGTGACAGTAATCCTCAAATAATTCGCTAATGAGCTTATAATATTTAATTTTGACGCCTACCCTACATATGCATTATTAGCTCTCATGGAAATTACTATAACTTTATCTTTGAAAGCACATTAAATCTCAGCTAATAATATAATCGAGTTGAATTAATAAATTGAAAGAAAATAATTTTCCATCACAACTACTTTTTTTTTTTTTTTGGTAACAACTACTAATTAATTTAGATACGAGTCATGTCATGTTATATTCTGTTAAGAGAAATAAACTCTTCCGATGGAGTAATTTTTTATTTATTTTTTTTTATAACATTCAAACTTAAAACATTATATATAGTAGTAAAAGAAAATCCAATTTTTCGACCACCAAAAAAATAAAAATAAAAATCCAATTTTTGATCACTCAAATCAAGAAGTCTGTAAAAAAAATATTATGCATCAGTAACAAATATGATATTTTTGCTCCATTTACAAACTTTCCTATCATCCTATGTATTGTTTCTCTTAAAAAAAATTTATAATGTAAAGGAATATTTCATGAACAAAATTACACCTTAACCTTAAATTAAAACTACTTTTTATATCTCAAATTTGATCTCCACCAATCACTTGTACCTTAGTTATTTTGTTTTGGAGGGCATTGACCTCTCTTTATATATGCATGGAGATTTTACGTTGATTAAGTTTGGAATGAGAAATGTCATTTTCAGCATTAATAGTTGGGTACTCTAAGAAATATATAGTTCCTACTTAGCTTTTATTACAATCCACATTTTTGTGTGTTCAGATCTTTTCAGGTCAACATCAACATCCCCAACCCGTACCCATATTATTAATCATCTTGCAACAAATTTAACTCACACACGCACGCTCACATTATCTTAATTTTCTCATGCTCCACTTCTTCTATGATATATTTTCATATCAGTTAAAAAATTAATTTGAAAAATAACTAGCTTCTTTCTCCAAAAAAAAAACTGAAAGATCAAAATTTATATAAGATATTTCTTTTTACGACAGTGTAGGATAAAACTTTTTTTCCTAGATATTCCATTTTTGTTAGTTTCAAATTCTACCAAGTTGTAAATAATACGCCGCTGGAAATATTTATGCTATTTTAAACATATTATTATACTGAATTTGAAGCTTACTCTTTTTTTATATATATAAAAAAACTTAGAATCGTGATGTTTTGGAAACTGTGTGGAATTTAAACCATACAGTAACAACGTACCATGTCATTAATTGCAGACCAGGAGATGATAAAATCCATTAAAGGTGCCTCCGTTTTTGGCATAATAAAAGCGTACTACCAGTTGATAGACTGCACACATTTTTAACTCCCACAAGAATTTATATATCTTAATTTTAATTTTAAAAATAAAACAATAAATAATAAAATTTAAACTAATTCAAATTAGACCAGCACAAAAGATTTAAAAGGGACATATGATCTGAATTACTTAGTAGAAGAGCCTTTTTTTCTTGGCTGTTTAGGTTCAATTATCTCGTTATATGACTTAATGTGTGCACCCCACGTTTTATTTGCAGGGCAAACAAGGTATTTTTTTTCCTTAATATAAGTCGTTCATTAAATTCATTATATGAATGCATGTAGAATCTTATCCCTTTATCCTGTAAAATGTCATTAATCTTATAGAGTGTATATACTACTGCGGTCCTCATTGTTTGTCATTTATAAGAGTTTTTTACATATCAAAGAGAGTATTAAATGGATAAAATCTTTCACTTTTGTTCTTATTAAATAGTTAATATATTTTTTTCTCACACATTTCCTCTCTCTTCACCTTTATAGTCAATAAGGGCAAAATTAAAAATGAAACATTAAAAAGGATACAAATAACAAATAAAAGTGACCAAAATCCTCTCTTATATTTGAGAAATAATAAGGACCGAAGTGGTAGTAAACAGGGATAAGGTTGCAAAATTATTAAATTTTAACACAAAATTAATGAGATTTAATTTTTTCATTGATTATAGTGAAACATGTTAAAATTTGAAAGTGTCTTGTAAATAGGATAGAATAAGAATAATAAGTGAATAAACTGAAAAAAATGACTAATTTACAGGAAAGATGAGTGCATGGAAGATAAATGTGGTTGGAATTAAATAAATATGAATGAAATGATGGGAAAGGAGAAGTGTTGACATCAAAAGCAGTAAGAAGAGAGGAGAATAATTAATAGTGGGCAAGTAAGTGGGTGTGGAGTATGTCAAAATTTCAGGGAATAAACATCAAACAAAGTCATATGAATGAAAAGTTAGGTGAGAAGCTTTAAGAGTTATAATGGAAATTAAATTGGCCATTTAATGCTTTTGTTAGGTATATTAGTGAATTGGCAGAGTAAATGGCCTTAATTGATTTCATGCAGCAATTAAGTGTAGGTGAATGCGCCTTTCAAGCATTCAATCCCCCATCATATAACTCCCTTCTCAAATTCACAATAAATTTTCAGCACATCAACATACCTATTTACTACCATTGCAGATATTTCTTTATATTAAATTATTTCATATAATTTAGTATATAAAAACTTTGTAAATGGATGGCCAAGGATTCAAAGGTAAACTCCAACCTCACCTATAGATATAGGTTTCGTGTTCATCTTGAAAATGAGAACAGCATGCTCATGCCCTCTTATCCGTTTGATACATTAGAAATTTTTAACCAACACCAATAGTTTTAGTGAAAGCAGCTTCACCAGATCTTGAATTAAAGCCCATGTGAATGTTAAAAACATCTTTAGGAGAGCTATCTTCAATTAGATCCGAAAATGCTCAAATATAACCCAAAAAAATAGCCATATCAATTTTTTTAAAGTATTTTTTTTTTAAATTAAGACTCCTTTGGGAAGTGATTCAAAAATCACTTTTAAATTTTATAAGACAAAAATATTTTCATATGTTTACTTTACATAACGGAAAATCACTTAAAATAACCTAAATCAATGCCTCATAATATCTTCTACCATGCATCCAAAGACTAATTGAGTAACTATGATGGGATAAAATTATTTGTTGTTTAAGCCAATACTCCCACCAATCCACAATATAAGTAATGTTTACAAGAATTTTTCGGTTCATAGTATAAGTCACTTGCATAATAATTAACTCTTATTTGTCAATTTTATCCTTATAATTAATTAATTAATGCTTCAAAAATTAACTTAATTAAGCTTTGGCTTCCAGTAAGATCAGAGATATATGAATTCACTTCAGAAAATTTGAGCCACAATGCTTGTGTGCGTGGGAATAATAATAATAATAATAATAAGTGTCAATATACAATACTCCCTCCGTTCCTTATTATAAGAGACATTTGATGCTTATAGCATGTTCCTAAATATAAGAGACACTTAAAAGTTATCTCTACTTTTTTGTGTTGATTTCCTATTTTACCCATATTTATTGTCTCCAACTCACACTCTCTCTCCTTCCCACTTCTCTTTCTTTTAAGAATTTACTATTGTTCTCTCTCATGCTCTCTCTCTTTATTAATGAGGGTATTTTTGGAAAAAAAATTATACTTTTTACACATTCATTGTTCTTAACTAATTTTAACTATTTTTTTGATCAACGTAATTCGGTTATTCGTCTCTTATAATAAGGAACGGAGGGAGTAATTTTTTGGGGCTAATTTATTGAAAGAAGGAAGAAAGTAAGGGTGAGAGTACATTTATGGCCATAAGGGCCGAACTTGAATTTCTTCAACAAACGTTTCAATCCAAAGTGTGTTACTCATTCTATGATATGATGCTGCCCCCTCCAACAACTTATTATTATTTTACGCAGTAAGTAGTTCAACCACCCATTAATGTTAGTCAATGCCTATTTAATAAAAAATGCTGCCCTCCATTTTCCTTTTAAAATAAATAAACACATCTACGAGAATAGTAATATGGTTCAAAAATGGAAGTAACTTTTAATGCTCGATTCAGAAATTTTACACAGCATGGGCTTGTTTGTGCCCTCCTTAGGGAAAAAAATATATAAATCCATCATCTCTGATATACATTATTTAGAGACTTATTATTTATATTCTCTAACTTTACCCTCATTGCAAATTACTAAAGAGAAAATTTAATTTTTATTCAATACTTTTAGGGGCAAAATTAAAAAATTATTTTAATTTTAAGACGGATTTAATAAGTTAAAATTTTTTTTTTCTTTACTCTGACTAGGTGATTGAAAATGACTTGTGATAAAAACAAAAGAGAGTGTCTTCTTTTCATTTTCAATAAATTAGTTGCTTTTCTTTTCTTTTCTCTGTTTTTTTTCATTTTCGTTTTTGCCCTGAACTGTACCATCTAAAATTTACAACTTAATAATTTTAGTTTTTGAAGGTAACGGCAGATATAAAATGATTAAGGTCTCTTAATTTTAAATTGCAAAAAATAAAATTTAAAAATTTCAAATCTATCAAATTGATTAGAGGGCATGAGCATGCTCTTCTTATGCTCAAAATGAACAGGAAACCAAATTGATTATAATACAGCTAGGGCTCGTTCGGTACATCGAAAAGTTATTATGCTCATGCAAAGGTAAGGGATTTGCATGGTTAGGTACGTAACGTGGAAATTGAGATAATGTGAGATTGTTTTTCAGTGGGAACATCCAATCACTTGCATTACTGGCTTGCGTGGGTTTGACCAAATATCGTCTGACTGCTCATTATTTGAGTATATGAATAGGGTGTCAAATTGTTTTGAACTTTCTACTTTACAAATAATTTTTTGATAGAAAAAGTCAACATGTGAAATGAGTTTTATTTAAAAGTGTTTTTATTGCAAACCAAACATCCTCCTAACATAAGAACTAGTTAGATCAAAATAAGAAGCAAACTTCAATTATGTTTCACAGCAGATAGCACTAGAGTAGGAGGGGGAAATCAGAAGATTATTTCACTATTTCAGCAAACCAAAACCATATAAATATGTGTGTGTGTTCACCAGCAAAACCTCTGGAACACAGCACGAAACATACTCAGATCAGAAAAAGCAACCAAAACGGAAGGGGGGAATTAAAAAGGAAACAAACGAAACAAAAATAAAAAGTAGTATATTGAAACTAAAAAGCTAGAATCTTCCCCAGAGGAGGAGGGGGCTGGAATATATACAAATTGAGGAATCTTCACTTCGACTTGAAAAGTGAATAATTGCAGCAACAAGGGATTGTTTAAATTAGCTTTTTGGAAATAATTTTATAATATATGAGATAAATATATAAAAATAGTTTTATCTTAATTTGCGGAAAAATATATATTTTTTTAATTGATTTTGGCCAAACTCCCTCACCTATGTGGGCGTGACAATGTGGTGGTGAGGAATTATTATAATAAAAAGAAAAAAAGAAAAAAAGAAGGGGGTAATTGGGCGGTTAAATGATGGTACGTGAAA
Organism: Neltuma alba; assembly: GCF_004799145.2. Classification (NCBI taxonomy): domain Eukaryota; kingdom Viridiplantae; phylum Streptophyta; class Magnoliopsida; order Fabales; family Fabaceae; genus Neltuma; species Neltuma alba. The sequence goes on from NW_021636315.1 coordinate 71,580, forward strand.
TTGAGATTGACAGTTGAAAGTTGAAACGCTGGAAAGTAATGAGCCATTTCGAGTGGACACAAATAAGAACTTTGTTGGTATATTCATTTTTCCTTTTCCCTTTCGTGTTGGATAAGCCATTTCTCTCTCTCTGTTCTCAGCAGTCAGCATGCTTGTTCATCCGGTGCCCCATTATTTTTAGGTTCATATATTTAAATGCTACTCTATAGTTAATTGTCTTCAAAGTTCAATAATTGCATGTACTAACTCAGATATATTAGTTCCGATTCTTAATATAAGATTTAATTGACTAATTTGAATAAATTAAGAAAACTAGTTAAGTTAGTTATTTGTAATAAATAAGTATTTCTTTTATAAAATATCCTTGTTAATCAAGTGTCCTCCTCTGATTTTATTTATAAGCCACTTTCAGTATGTTTCACACAGACTAAAAAAATTAAATTTCATTAACTCTCATTTAAAATTCAATAACTTTTCAGCTTTATCTCTATTTAATATACATTATACCTCATGTGAATAAAATCAACACAATAATAAATAAAGAGCAAAATTAACTAGAATTATCATTATTACATGGACTATGTTAAAAAAAATAGATAAACATGAAAAACAAAGTGAATTAGGGTCTTATATTTAGGATCAAAATAAAAGACAGATGAGTTCTTATATTAACAATAGGATTTCATACTGTTCTATTTCTAAATGCGTCAATATTTAGATAAAGAGATTGAATTACTTTTACTTTATTATTTATATGTGTGAAACTGTGACTGAACAATTATATGGAAATTCTGAATTTTCAATTATAGTAAGTGATTAGGCTCTGGCAAAAAAAAAAAGGTAATCAGAGAAATCTTTAAGTATTTTTTGAAAGACATATAAAAGCATCTATCAATTTAATTATATCTGTGTCAAATAACATCCGCATGCATGTTTCCTAATCATGAAAGGAAGATCATTCAACAACCACAAGTTATTACATGGATGCCCAAGCAATTAAGAGATTCATGCACAGCATGAAAGACTATTATCCCCGTCAATTAAAAAAATGATAATAAAGGAAAACATTAAAGGGGTATAAATTTGATAGGAGTATGTTAGTGGTATTTTTTTTTTTTGGAGTAAGAGTATTTCAAACTTTCATTTCATTAATGATAATTTAAATTTGAGTGTGGGATCATACTGGCGCTATTAGAATGAATCCCATTAGAATTCTGCAATTAAGCACTAATGCACCGAATTGGGTGCATACATATAGTTCATTTCTTGATATTAGGGTGATTAAGAGATAATATGGCATTTAAGATTTTCATTCATGGGCGCCAGCGTATGAAAAATTCTCATAGTTATGTAAAAAAATATGATGAGACCCTAATGAAAGAATAAAAAGTCTAAATAAAAAATGAGCAGCATAAATTTTATTTTTATTTTCTATACTTAAACTTGTCATTAGTTTGTTATAATTCTTTTTTGATAATTACATTTTTTTAATCACATAGTGATTTCGTCTAATTATTTTGAAAACCCCAAACCTAACAAAATTATGTTAAGAATTCTTAACCATCACAATTATCCACAAAATTTAAACAAATGATCAATCTTTAAAAAGTTATTAGTTATATTTTAAATACATTCTCTTCGGCATACTTCAAATAAAGTCGTTCTATTCTACGGGCTACTAAATTATTTAGATTAATTTTTTTTTTTGAATGGGAAGAAAAAATGTATTAATCAATCAATAAAAATAAGCGCAAACCAAATACAACAAAATGTGAGAAATAAATTAGGCGAGTCCTTCACAAGAGAAATAGCCTTGTTATTATTATGAAGCCTCCCTAAGTGATTTTTTTTTCCATTTTATTAAAAATTCATTTACATTCCCTCCCCCTCCAGAAAATCCTATCCTTTCATTAAAATCAAGCATCCCACCCCCCCAAAAAAAAAACTAAAAATTCTCTACTACGAATTTTCGAGTATTATTGTGTCGTATGAAAACAAGCTTAATACGCTATCAAATTCCAAGAGAACTATACAGGAAGTATAAAATATTCTATTAGCTTCGCTAATAAAACCGCAATCCATTTGCAATATACATAAAACTGGCCAACATATCTTAATCAAATAATCCTATCCTTCAACGACCTCGGTAATTTTATCTATCATTTACAGAATCGACAGAAATTTTTCCAGACGCTATCATTATATATCATCAATCTCTTAGATTGATATGTTGAGGTCAATCCTAGGTTTCTTCATCAATGGGAAAGGAACAACCGACTTACACCTTGGACATTTGGGATTGTTCTTCGTGATCAGCACATATGACAAACATCCAGGGCATCCAGCTGCCATTGGTGATGACATCAATTTCTCCTCACTTTCTTCTTCCTGAGTTTCTCTCATGGAAGAGGATGAAGATGAATATGACGAAGGTGATGGTGATGATGAACATGGTTTCCAGACAGGATTTCGCTTCTTGATTGGCTCTTTCTCTGCTCTTTCAAGTGCTGATTTCACTTTGTCAAGTGTGCATACGCTTTGGTAATTATTACTCGATGGCATTGAGGATGAAACAAGCTTCAAATCTAAGCTTGTTTCATCGAAAAGGTTCAGAGGTGCCCTTAATGGCGAATTGAGCTTTACCTGTGTTGATGTGCCTTCATGATTCATTTGCAGCTTTTGTTCAGACATTGAAGGTAAGGTTGAAGTGTCACTCCTCTGAATGTACACTTTCCCAGACTGCAACCATGGACAAAGAACAACAAAAACCCATTAATACTCATCGAAAGCAATACTAAAGAAAACCAAGGAATACATGTGATCTATAAAACTCTGTATCAGGCCAAAACTACAATAGTTCTTCCATATGAGATGATTTTGCCGAAGAATAAACACATAATGAAGTGAAAATCAATTTAAATTTAAAATTGATCCAAAAGGTATGTAAAGATGTGAAAAGCTGTGAAAGAATACCATATAAGCGTAAAACTTGGAAAGACCCTGTTTTCTAAGATATAAATGCCAACGTACTAAAACAAAACGGATTGATTGCAGGCTTGCTGTTACATTAAAAGCCAAAAGCTTAACGTATTTCTGAGAGTGATCAAAATCAATAAAAATAAATAGTGGTAGTAACACACTTTTACTCACATTCGCTCCAGTTTCTCAGCAGCCAATCAGGCGGCCATAAAATCAAATCACATACCTTCTAAATCAAGCATCAACAAAAAAAATATTTAAAAAATCATAAATCTGAAGAAGAAGAAGAAGAAGCCGCTTCGGTTGAAGAAATTTGTACGCAAAACAGCGAATGTAAATAAGAACATAGAAAAGGAAATGGAAATTCCGCTCGGAAACACGACACTTCAGTAGTTCAGTTTCCATGAAAGAAAATCCGAGATGTAATTAACGCAACAACCAGTAGCTTTATCACTATCCATAAACCAGAAGTTCCAGTAAGCTATCCAACAGCGATAATTTATTTTCCCGGGAAACAGACAGAAATAAAGAAATAGATTTGCAAAGCACCTCGAGGTCCAAGCGTTTCTCCCATCCACTAGGAACCGGCAGGTCAAGATCCAAATCCTGAGATTCGACGACGCACCTAGAGGAGCCGCCGAGCAGGTCTCGAGTAATCAGAGCCACCGGTTTCTCGCCCGTCGAATCATTCACCGCCGCCCGGTGCTGGTCGTCCTTGCAGCCTCCACCTCCCAAGGTCCGAACCAGAGAGCTCACGTCGGCAGCCATTACTACGTTTGACGGAGCTTCCTAGTCTTCTTCTGGGTGCTTTCAGAGAGGGAGGGAGGGAAGGGGAGAGGGATAAACATAAATAGAAGTGATTGTGGTGTTCCTTTGCAAGCCGCTGCGATACATATTCGGAGTCCGTTATTTATTTAAAACAAAAACTAGATTAAAAAATAAAAATTAACAAAAAATTAGAAGTAACCTTGGAATGTCTACTATAAATAAAAACAAATCATATTCTACAATTATTTTTTAAAAAAAATAATGAGAAAGTAAATTTTAGACAAGTAGTATTTTATGAGGACTTCTCCCATTTTAAAGCAACTGTCATTTTAGAATTTTTATTTTTCTTGATATAATTATCTTTTTCCAAATTTAAATAAAGTATTACTTTTTATCTTTTATTCAATGGAAAATTTTTTTTATTGATTTAATGTCGATTAATTATTTATAGGTTAATGAAAAAAAAAATCAAGGAAGAATCCCAATTAAATCCATCCAAAATATCTAAATTCAAATTCAGACATACATTTTTAATAAATTTTTAATCAAACATGAGACCTAATTAGAAATTTCTGAATGTTATTAAATAACAAAAATATTCCTCTTAAATTTAAAATGAAAAATGATTATTTTATCCTCCTAAATAGTTCATCATCTCTTATTATTAATATTTAGACAAAAAAATATATATAAATTATTTCAATGTTTGAAATTTTGTATATATAACTAAAACATTCAAAATATTTTAATAAAACGTTATTTTTGGTAAGGTTTGATAAAAAAATTTTAAGTTATAATATAAGTAGTCTTTTAAAAAAATATTTTTTATTTCATGTTGTAAATATTTATTTCAAGATTTTAAAATATTTTAATTACAAAAAATATTTAATATTAAGTTGCTATAATTTATGTTTCGGTTGAATCTAACATTGCTAATAAATAAAACTAAAGTAGATGATAAAATTTGAAAATTAAAAAAAATTAGTAACATGCTACTTATATTTCTAATTTAACATTTTTTAATTAAACTATTTTTAATGTTTATAGTTATATCTACAAATTTTAAACACTGTAAAATTATTTATATATTTTTTCTTAAAAATAATCACAAAAATTAAGGGATTACTTGAGAGGGATAAAATAATCAATTTTTTTTAATTAAAGAGGAGCATTCTGATTATTCAATAAAATTCAGAAATTTTTAATTAAGCCTCACAGCCCGATTAAAAATTTGTTAAAAATGGAGGCCTAAATTGTGATTTAGATATTTTTGCCGGATTTGTTTGCGATTCTCCCAAAAATTAAATACATAGTAAAAAAAATAATTAAAGGTAGTTTTTGTGAAATAACATTAAAGTTTTGCTATAAGTAAACTATATGCTCTCTGTCCATTTTTTAATCCATCACGTTCTGGCATGTGAATTAAAGTTTACAAATTTATAAGTAACACGGCTAAGTTTTTTTTATTAACTTTTAAATATGCCCTTAACTTGTTTCAGCAAGTAAACTTTCGGCTCCTAAAGGAGAAAAAATTTAGTGGCAATAAGAATGCAAATGGAAAAATGATAACATTCCTGATCATTAATATAAAAAAGAGATAGCTAATTTATAAATATTAAAAAAATTAAGTTAGTTATTTATAATAAATATGTTGATTATTTTCTTTAATAATATGCAATTGAACTTATCTTAATAAAAATCCTTTTAATATATACAATAAATAAGAATAATTTAAAAATAATTATAAATTTAAAACGCAAAATGGGTTAAAATCTTATATTTAATAAAAAAATTAAATCTCTTATATATCTCTTAAATTAGGACCGGAGGAATTGACGGAGCATTGACTTCCGCCCAAAATATAAGAAAAAAGTATGAAGTATTACCTACATCTTTAATATAAGGAAAAAATAATTACCTTACCAAAATTAACAGAAGTAATTATTCTCATTAGATGTTTCACAAACTGAATATTTTCCCCCAAATTCCTCAATTTGATATTTGAATTTCTGCCTCATGTTCCTTTGGTCTGTAGCATAACTATGATCTAACTAACGTATGTAGAATCAAAAGAGTACAGGTGAAAATACAGTTATATCATTAAATATGTAAATAATTTGTAAAGTTCTTAAAATAAAATGTTATCAAAAGCATATATTAAATTAAATATCATGGATATTATAAAATTGAACTTATATTTTAGATTAGGATAAGTCGGGGCAATATTTATATTGTTGATCAGAAGAGTATTTAACTCCTTAAATTAATTTTTTAATCACAACCCCCGATTTAATAATAAGTATAATTAAAAGAATGTAATTGATGCACCAAACATAAGCATCTTTTTCCTTATACTTTAATTTCAACAAAAAGAATTTTCTAAGAATTCTCTTAGATTTAAAAACGAAGGAATTTTTTTTTCCAATTTATAAGAAAAAGCAGGGAAATGCCTATTGTGATGTGGGGTTAAAAATTCAAATATATTAATTAGGGACATTGTTGAATAAAACTTATATTTTGCGTAATTTTAATGAATGTTAACAATTTTTCTATGTTTCCATGATTTAGTTTTTTTATATTTGCAGTTAATATTTTCTTTAAACCATAACATAAAAAAATAAAAAAGTTTCTTCATTAGGGACAATTTAAAAAATGGAGAGGGGAGGAACTTTTGTAATTTTTATGCCTAATCCTCCCATTCATAACGTATAATATAGGCCACTATTTCCTGATTGAGAATATATAGAGCATTTTAATAGTTTTTTCCCATGTGTGCATTTAAAATTCATAAGTACTTAATTTATTATACTCCTTGGGTTCACAATACAAGTTTATCATAATTAAAAAATAGTAGTTAACTCATTAAATATGTTCAAATAAAAAAATTTAACTTTACCTATATTAAATAAAGTTGTGAAGAAAAAAATATAAGGGCTTATATTTAAGTATTAATTACAATAATAATAATAAATAAGTGTTAATTACTCTTCAAAAAAATTTATATTTTAAATTGAGTCGTTCTTTTAAAAGCTACTTATATTATGCATTAGATGTAGCAATGAATAGAGTGCTCATTGGCCAAAAGAATATAATTTTGACTTTTGAAAGCGGGATATTAAACATATATATAAATCATTTTTATATATTTAATTATATAATTTTTTTAATATTATTTTGGTCCCAGTCTCTCAATCTCTCATATTTAATTATATAATTTTTTTATATTTATAAGTTATTTTATTAAATTTTTATCATAAATATACTATATTATCCTTCATTTATTATAGTATAGATAGTTTTTTTAAATTAAATAAGGGTAAAGTTGAGAAGTTGTTATATTTTGATAAAGAGTTAATGCAGTTTAATGTTTTTCTTAGTTTATGTAAAACATGTTAAAAGTATCTTATAAATAATAGAAGAGCACTCCTCTAGTTTTATGTATAAGGTAAAGAGACAAGATATTTTTTGAGCCTATTTATAGGGTACTGAAAGAAATTTTTTATGTAGATACACAATTTTGTCTTTTATTTATTGTTGTGTTGACTTATTTGCATGAGGCATGTTGCATATTAAATAAGGATAAAATTAAAAAGTTATTAAATTTTAAATGAAAGTTAATAAAATTTAATATTTTTTTGATTTGTGTAAAATATGTTAAAAATGATTTATAAATAGGATTATAGAAATATATTTGAAGCGAAGAACTAATAATTAGATTTTGGAAAAGTTTACTGGAAAGCGATTAACTGTTCATTAAATGTGGGGACAATTAATTAATAGCATGGGGGAGAGGGAAGGAAAATCAAGAAAAGGAGGGCGTGTAAGTGATGGGAGCATTAAATGTAAGGAATGGTTGAGAGATATTATTACCATAATTACATCATTTTCAATTGAAACACTTTTTCTTAACTCCTTTCAAATTTGAGAAAAATCTTATCTCTTAGTACCATTTTTTAAGGTATAACTTTTAATTTAAAAAATTTTAATTTAATTTTAATTTATAATATTTTTCCTTCCAAATGATAAAAGTACAAAATAAAAAATATACATATATATTCATTAAAACATAAAAATAAAAATTTAAACAGCCTAAATCACTTGTACTCCTCTAGTCTTATTTATAGGGTAGAGAGAAAAGATATTTATTGGTCCTATTTATAGAATACTAAGAAATTTTTTTTGTATGGATATACAATTTTATCCTTTATTTATTATTGTGTTAACTTTAATTATAATGTATATTAAATAAGGATAAGATTAAAAAATTGTTGTATTTTGAATTTCGAGTTAATAAAATTTAAAATTTTTATTAGTCTATATAAAATATGTTAGAAGTAACTTATAAATAAAGTCAAAAGAGTATAAGATAACGTGAAAAAAAAAAACTCTCATTTCTTTTCTTTTCTTTTGCCAACACGAAAAAAAAAAAATCTCATTTCAATCTTACCACAAAGGAGATTCACTTTTCTCGAATTTGTGCTGCAATTAATGGCATTAATTGTCACAAATAAATACACGGAATCTTAAAAATTTGGTAGATTTATTGATTTGGAGGGAGGCTTGAGCTAGAGTCGAGGGCTTAAATAAGTTAGCCATTGAAGTAATTGTATTGGTTTAAGTATTTATTCGCATTTATTATTGCGATTTACGACTGTATTACTTTTTTCCGTTTTGAGAAAATTAAAACAAAGGACCTTAAACGAATAAAATTTATTATAGAGGATCTTAAAAATTAAAATTATTTATAAAAACTAATATCAAAATGTAAATTTAAAAACACTAAAGTATGCCTAACTTAATTCCCTACATTTTCTCATACATTCAGAATTTTGAAAAGAAAAAAAAAGTAAAAATAAACCTGCCCACCACTCACATGATCATAATCTTTGTTTTTCTTTTAATTTTTTTTTCTGACAAAGATTTAGATTCATGTAATTAATATCATTTACTCTTGCAAATATCAGATAACATCACATTTGACTCCTAGATATATGGAGTTACAAATTCAAAAATCCTTAGTAAAAAGTATAACAGGTGTATGACTTATGAAAAGAATAAATAAAATAAAATGGGTCCGAATTCAAACATATCACTAGATCCTTTTGAAATTTATTATATCAATATAAAAAAACTACTCCTCCGGTCCTTAATATAGGACCCAATTCTTGAGTTGGTTTTGGTCCTAAATATAAGACCCATTTATCATATTTATCAATTTTCTCTAAATTACCCCTATAGACACTCCCTCAACCATAATTAAATAGAAGAGGGAGAGGAGGTATTAAAAAAGATGATTATGGTGTTTTAGGAAAAATGTGTCACTTTTCTTATAATTAACTAACTTACCTAACTTCCTTAATCTAATCAAATTAGTTAAATGGGTCTTACATTAAAGACCGGAGGAGTATCAAATAGTAGTTTTCCGACGTATCAAAAAAAAAAATCAAATAGTAAATATGTTATACTAAGGTCGATGGGTGCAGCTTAGTTTTGTTCTCTGTTCTTTCTGTTCAAGTGTATGCAAAAAAAAAAAAAAGTAAATATGCTATACTATTCAAAGATCTAACAATATAATTGATTCTGGTGAAAAAATAATATAAATGATGCTCTATATATAGACTCCACGTCTAATTCGATTTTATAGGCAAACGCTATGTATTAAAAAAATGATGTAATTAAAGATTAATTTTGTTTTTATTATAGAAACCAATTTCGTTTTAGTTTTAGTTTTTTTTTTAATTTTGAAGTAAGAGAGAATTTAGGAGGTTTACTTCTCTGATCTTATTTATAGAGCAGAGAGAGAAAGTTTTTTTTTGTCCTATTTATAAGTCACTTCATTAAAGTTTTAGCATAAATGTACTATTTTATCATTTATTTATTATATTATAAATGGTTATTTTTTTAAAAGTGTATATATTAAATAAAAGAAAAGTTGAAAAGTTATTGCTCCTTTGGTCTTATTTATAGGGCAGAGAGATAATGTATATTTTGATCTTATTTATAGGACACTGAGAGAAATTTTTGTATGGATGTACAATTTTACCTCTCATTTATTATTGCGTTAACTTTGTTTATATAAGGTATAATGTATGTTAAATAAGGATAAAGTTGGAAAGTCATTAAATTTTCAATGAGAGTTAATGAAATTTAAGGTTTTCTTTGGTCTGTGTGAAACATGCTGAAAGTGACTTATAAATAAGATCATAGAAGTATATTTTAATGGAGAGTTAATACAGTTTAAGGTTTTTTTTAATCTGTGTAAAATATGTTGAAAGTGTTTTATAAATAGGATCAGAAGAGTAGATCGGAGCCATTTAGTACTTTTACTTTCAATACTCAGACAATGAATTCAGTGCCTCCCCGCGGTGCAGGCCAATCTGCATTTATCAACAGAGAATAAAACTAAGTTCATAAATAATATGCCTTATAAATATGGTGAATTAAAAAATCACTGAGAAGGGCATAATTGTTCCAAACTATTATCAAAAGTTGATAAATTTATTCCTTCATAACTGAACAAGATGGGTGCCTCGCTTCCTTGCTGTCCATAGATCGATCAAGCATAATTATAAAAAAAAAAAAGATTTAATCCATCCCTTTGGAAAAAAACATTGAGTTTTGTTTTTGTAAATATTCATATAATTAATATTAGTACATACTTCTTGTTCCATTGTATCAAAAAAAAAATATTGATACATACTTGACCAAGCAAGAGTACATAGTTTAAAAAAAAAAAAAATCTAGGAGTTGTTTGTTTACAAACAACACTTAGAAATAATGTCATTCATTGTAGATTTTACACAGATGCGTGTGGCTTTCTTATTTTTGATTTTGAAAATGGTATTTCCTTAATAAAATTGTGTTTAGTCTAATTTCTTCAAAAATATTTTTTAGCTGATAGTCAATAATATGCTGTTCTAAGTGGATGCAGAATAATTTTTCTGGGACCAAAATACTCTTTCTAATTGAAATATTTAAGTAGTATTTTATTCATTGCAAGTTTCCCTAAGCTTTAATTGAATTAAAATAAAAAAATCATCAAATAAAAACTTCATCATATTGAATACTTAAAAGTACTTACACATTTCAAATATTATGAAATATAAATGGGAGAATTACAATGAGGTCCCAAGTAATTAAAAAACAAATCCCAGAGGTTGTCATTCTCACTGTAGGACTTGTTATTACAGGCTGCTCAGGTTGTTACTTGAGACTTTTTAGTGATTATTTTTCTTATGTGGGACTTAAATGTAATTCTCCCAATATAAATTCAGATCTAGCCATGCCCTTAATTAATGTATAATGATATTAACAAGAAACACATGCTGAATGATTCTTTTTGGGCGCAGGGGTTGTCCTATTAAAAAGTGAACTTGTAAAAATCACAAGAAATAGTTCGAAAAAAGAAGAATTCAAACAAGTCTTGGGAGTCATATTATTCGTTGTACGTTGTTGATAACAACAGGGCGTACCTAAAATTTTGTAGTTTGTATTAATTATTTTTCAATTATGTTCTGTTCAATTTTTATTATAAAGAAAAAGGGCAATGCTCAATACATGTACTAATCGATGGTACTCTAACTATTGGTGAATGTATGTGCAATTAATTGATTAATTAATGACTCATGTCCTAACAAATGATAATTTAGTAACCTTCTAACTTTATCCTTTATTGAATATATATACTTTCTAACAACATAATAATTTATTCATAGAGTCTAATTTACAATATTATTTTTATATCCTATTAACAAGTTAGATAATTAAATTTTTAGCTTAAGTATAATGTTTTACTCTTTATTTATTAGTTCATTAATTGTTATTTTGTTCAAAAGGATATATATTAAATGAGAATACAGTTAAAAAGTTGTTAAATTTTAAATCAATACTATTTAGGTCTATTTTCTTAAAACATATTGGAAGTGCTTAATAAATAAGATTAGAGAGATACATAATAATAAATTAAAAATAAAATTATACGTTCACATAATAAATTTAATAAGTTAACTTATATTAAAAACAAAAAGTTGGCAACAAAAATGTTATGTTATTTGACCTCTAGCCCCTAAATAGGACCAAAGAGTCAGTAACCTTTTAGTTTAGGCACACCCTAGTGCCCTACGCCTCCTTCCTTTGTAAAGAAAATTGTGAGTTCTATTTACAAGTAATAACTATCATTTTCCTTTTGTTTCTAAATATAAACAATATTTGTAAGTTATGTTAAATTTTTATAGTGAATTTCCTATTTTATCTTCATTGATTATGATTACTTATTTTAATACTCAATATATTTATTATCTCATTTTTCAAATTATTATTTTTTCATCACACATTCTTTCTCTTCCATTATTATAATAATTTTCTTGTATTCTCGTTTATACTCTCTTCCTCCCATAAATAAAGGTGTTTTAAAGAAAAAAACTTCTAATTTCTACATATTTATTGTCTTTAACGAATTTTAGCTAACATTTTGATCTACGTGATGAATTCCAATGTTGCTTATAAAAGGTGACGGAAGGGGTATAAATCAAAAATAATTTTTTTTTATATAAAATAATAAATCTGCCTCATGAATTTGGTGTGACTGTGTGAGTAATTAAAAGGGCACATCAAGTTTTAAATGCATAATTTAATTCCGCAGAAAGCCAGCTCAGTTGGGATTATCAACTTAAGGCATGATTCTTGTTTCAATATTTATGGTTTTAACTTTGTTTGAAGATAAAAAAATTTCAAATCTACCTATATTTAATATCATGAATTATATTAAAGAATACATAAAAATTGCAATTAATGAGATTTTAAATAGGATGTTATCTTGAAAAATAATAATTAATATCTTGATTAGTGACTAATAACAATAATATAATTGTGGACATTTCTCCTAAAAGGTGTTTTATAATAAGAACCCAAAGGAAAAGGAGCATAAATTTTTATGGTGAGTGCATTCTTACAGATTTTAACTCTACTTTCAAGAACAAAATTAGGCAAATTGATCAAGAGTTGATTCACTCAGTCCAAACAAATCGAGTTTGACACAATTACACGAAGCTAAAATCGCCATCCCAAGATATTTATGCGCATAATTTCTTGTTTTACCTACTATATCCTTTTCTATTTATTTGATTTAAAAGAATTTAATTTGACAACACAAAAAATCTTTTTTTGTTGATTTTTAATTGAGATTAAGTGAATGTAAATACTCCGTTTGCATAGGAAATTTTTTAGAAGAAAATTATGGTACAGAATATAAGAAGACAAGAAGTTCTTATGATAATTAATGACATTTTTCTTCTTTTTTTTCCTATTAATTATGGGAGAAGAGTTTTAAATATCAGAAAAAGAGGAAATAGATACGAGATAATAAAAATATATTTAAAAATACTCACTTTATTACTCTCTCCGCTCCTTTTTATGGAGCTTCAAGTTTGAAGTGGTAGAAAATGGTGTAATCTATTTTATAAACTTTAATTTATATTTTTTTAATATTTAATATATTTTTCCAATTTTTGCTTAATTATTTATTCTTTCTTATTTTTTATACTCTCTCTTATCATATTTTTTTTTACACATTCTCTTTCATCTTTTTTTATTTTAATAATATATTTAAAAACAAAAGTATATTTCTAACATATTTACAGCTTTTAACTTATTATTTTCTATGAATTAGTTATTTAAAATTTATAATATAAATAAGAGAGAGTACTTTCCAATCACATTTTAGGGATAACATAGGAAATTTATTCTTTTCCAATCACATTTTAGGGGTAACATAGAAAATTTATTCTTAGAAAACTTTTAGGGCCCTTTTGGTAAGAGGGAAATGAAAGAAAAGGAAGGGGGGAGAGACTTTAAATGAGCTCTATTTAAGAAATTGAAGAAGTGAGGTTAAAAACTTTTAACTAATTTTACTTATTTTTTTTATCTTACATCTTATTTTCATCAAAATTTTATAAATCTATTTCTCTATTTTTTTAAATTAAGCTTATTAAAATTTTTCTTTCCCTTCTCTCCCTAATTTTGTTGTAGCAAACATAGGGTTAACGACTTAACTATTATTTGTGAAAAAATTTACTCTATGTTTGGTATGAGAGAAATGGAGGGGAGAAAAAATTCTAATAAGATTGATTTGGGGGAAAAAAAAATAGAGAAGTGCAGTTTTAAATTTTAATAAAGAAAAAATATGAGATAAAAGAGTAATAAAAATTAATTAAAAGCTTTTAACCCCATTTTTTTAATTTTTAAAATAAGCCCATCAAAATTTTTTCTTCCCTCTTCTCCGCTCCCCTTGATTTTTCTCATGCCAAAAGGAGCCTTTTTTCTGTAGGTATAGGATCTTCTTATTAGAGGTAATTCTGTTTAAGGCACTCTTAGGTATTAAATCTAAGCAACTTTCCCACTGGGATTCAAATCTTGGTGGTAGAGTAACTAACTTATTACTCCATCTAATCCTATATATAAGTGTCAAATAACCGAATCAAATTTAACAAACTAACAGTTAAAATCAGTTAAAAATAATAAATAGGTTAGAAATATTTTTTTAAAAATCTGTCCTTATTTATTAAGAGAGTAAATGAGAGAAGCAATAAATGAAAAGGTGCTGAAAGAAAATACACGAGGATAATATTAATGAGAGAGGAGGAGCACTAAATATAGTCAGTTAAAGATAAGCAGGAAAAAAAAGTAATAAATACTCAGAAAAACTAAAAAATAAAGCTTATATTTAGACTAAATCCCTTTTAAAAAAATAAAGCTTATACATAGGATCGCAGGAAGTATAATATGAACCAGGAGGAATATAAGGAGAAGGAAGGAAGAAATAGGAGGAGTTTAATTAATCTGGTTGGAAAATATTTATGTTAGGAACTAAAGGCGTTTCTTCTTTCTTTGGTAAACCATAAATGATGATATTGAATGCTTATGAGTGCATTTACGCAAGGGAAAAAGAAATTAATGAAAAGAAAAGCAATAAATAAGCCTCTTTTGGTGTTCCCTGCTTTTCTTTGATGTTGGAGTAGGATAAGGCATTTAAGATGGACCATAAAATTCACCACTCCGCATTTATGTTCCATCATGATGCCCCAGCTCACACATAATATATCTTCTCTTTTCTTCTTTTAATATTCTTTTAATATTTCAAAATACTATTCTCTCCGTTTCTTATTATAAGAGACAAATAATCAAATTACGCTGATTAAAAAAACAGTTAAAATTAGTTGAAAATAATTAGTATGTAAAAAGTATGATTTTTTTCTAACAATACCCTAATTAATAAGGAGAGAGAGTATGAGAGAGAACAATTAAATTATTAAGAGAAAGAGAAGTGAGAGGGAGGGAGAGTAGTTGGAGACAAAATAAATAGGGATAAAATAGAAAATCAATACAAAAAATAGAGACAACTTTTAAGTGTCTCTTATATATGGAAACATATCATAAGCATCAAATATCTCTTATAATAGGAAACGAAAGGAGTATTAGCTTTGGTATGAAATGCTCCTCATCTGCTCTTATTTATAGAGTAAAAAAAGAAGATATTTTTTGATATTATTTATAAGGTATTAAGAAGAATTTTTTATATAGATATACAATTTTACTCTTCATTTATTATTATATTGACTTTATTTATATGAGGTACCAATATAATATATATTATGGAAAATTAATATTTTGGTCCTTTAAGTTTTAACTCACTTATAACTCAATCTCTTAATTATGACTTGATACCATTCAGTTCCTAAACTTTTGACTCGCTTATAATTAAGTCTCTAATCTTTTCAAATTTAATAATTTAATCATTATCATATATAATTTATTATTAGTAATCAAATAATTATCGCATATCGCAAAAAATATTATTTTATACCACTAAAAATTGCTGACATGTCATCCAACTCAAGTTATACGTATTTAATTTTTTTTTTAGGAAAAAAAAAAGAGTTCGTCGTCTTTCTTGTCCAGTGAAAGTGAAAGAAAAAATCCTGCTTCTATTCATGGTGCCTTGAAGGAAATACCAATCATGACCAAGAAAGAAGAGAGCCCAGAACAAGTGTCTTAAAGGAGCCAATGAAGAGGTGAAGTTGTGGGCTGCAAAGTTTGGTGCCTGCAATAAGTTGCGATTAGCCTATCTTTTCTACTTGCTCAAATAAGAAAACTCAATATAATAGATACCTCTAAGATCTGCCAATTGGGAAACTGCATTGAGTAGTACAATTCTAAATCTTCAAATCCTTAGCGATCCTTCTCTTCTTTTTTTCCATGATTAACTTGAGAGGTAAAGGAATTTCTTCTGATTCATTTCTATCTGATCATGATATTCCTGGTAAGGATATTGCTTTTAAGCTTGTGTTCTGATGTTCGTTTTAGTCTGGGCACGAAGCTCCCTTCTCCTTTCATTTCTACTGGACGGGGAAGATGACAAACTGTGTTTTTTTCCCCCCTAAAAAAATATTAAATGCATAGGTTGAGTTGGATGACATGTCAGCAATTTTAAAAATAAATTATATATGATAAGGATTAAATTATTAAATTTGACAAGATTACGTGTTGGGTTATAAGTGAGTCAAAAGTTTAGGGATTGAGTTGCATCGAATCATATTTGAGGGATTGAGTTATAAACGGGTTAAAACTTAAAAAACTAAAAGATTAATTTTTCCTATATATTGCATAGGAATAAGGTTAGAAAGTTATTAAATTTTAAATTAAAGTCAATGAAATTTAAAGTTTTTCTCTGTCTGTGTGAAATATGTTGAAAGTGACTTATAAATGGATTAAAAGAGTATACAAGACATCATTATCCATCTCACATCAACATAAAAAAAAAAAATCAAATTCCTAACAAAGCATTTTTTTTTCCAAAGATTTGTCATTGATTAATAGTTGAATTTTCTTTTTTTGTTTCCCACTCTTGTTTAGAAAAACAGAGATATTCCGTCACTTTCTCTTTTTAAGATATTTTTGAAGTAAATTGCAAAGACGATTAGACGAATGAATCTTATTAAATATGGTTTAGAGAATTAAAATTTTCAGAAATTAAGTATAAATTTATGGTAAAAACGTCCATTTTAGTCCTTTAATTTTATAAAGTACTTACTTCTTTTATTATCTAATTGAAATTTTATATTAGCGAAATATTTTCAAATATTGATGTACTAAGTTTAATCTATATATCTATATATATTAAATAATAACATACAACAGTACCACATCTCCGCGTGTGAATAATAGTATTGTACTAGTGATAATAATATTGGTACTAAATTACTATTACTAATAACATGATAAGAAAAACTACAGGCTCCTCAACTTCAATGTTTTTTTTAATAAATAACCTCCTTTAAACTTTGAAAAAACTTTCTGATAAATTACTATATCTGGTCTTTAATATAAAATCATATTTAATTTTTATTTTAGGTCTAAACATAAAACCCAATCCACTTTGTCTCTCATATTTATACATTTTTATTCAAACTAATCCGTCTAATAATAAGAGTTCTAATCAATACACTTGATAAGCAATGATATTTTAGGAAAGATAACACCTATTTATGACAAATAACTAACTCAACTTACTTCCTTAATCTTCTCAAATTAGTTAACTGGCTCTTATAATTAGAACAGGAGGTTGTACTTAATTTTGAAGCTTTATGCAAATAACCATTTTAGTAGTAGTTTTATATTTTACTTATAATTACATATATTACCTTCTATACTTATAGAGTATTTAGAAGAAAAAACCAAATCATGATTTCCAAAATGAATTTATAGCATATGAAATAAATATATGAAAAAAATTTTATCTTGATTTGTGTGAAATTCTTTTAAAAAGTATTTTTTTAGGTAATCGAACAGTGAACACCCCTTCATATAAGATCAAACTATTTAAACTATAAACTAGATCTTAAATTAAGTACTGATGCCAATATTAAAGTTTAGTATTGTTGTTGTTAATGATAAAATAAGTGTTAATTACACAAAACTCCTCTAAAACAATGTACATATATTAAAGTTTATTATATTATTAGTACTACTTTTTTTTTGGGAATTATTAGCACTTTTTTGTTTTTAGTATAGGATCTAATTAACTAATTTAAATAAATTAAAGATGTTGATTAAATTAGTTAGTGTGATATATTTTTTTCTAAAACATCCTAAGTATTTTTTTTAATTCTCTTCACCCGTCTCCTATTTCATCATTATTATAAGAATATCAACAAGCTTAATCTAAAAAAATTGATAAACAAATAAGTTTTATATTTAGAACCAATATATTAGACCTACTTTGGAGGGCTTAAGAAATTTTTATAAGCATGTTTTACGTAAACTAAGACAAAACTCTTTTTATTTATTTGCCTCGTATTTTGTAAATTATTATTAAAAAGTTATTTAAAGCTACTTGTAAGCTATTTCAAATAGATCTATTTTGTTGGAAAAATTGTCTGGTGGACATCATGATAGCCTTCGTCCCGCTTCACACATGGACACACCGCATTTATGTATGTTACTACCTCCGGTTTTTAATATAAGACCTTATTTGACTTTTATTTTGGTTCTAAATATAAGACCCCAATTCACTTTGTCTCTCATATTTATACATTTTTTCTAAAGTAGGTTGCTGCTCTTCTAATAATAAGAGTTCTAGTCAATACACTTGATTAGTAAGGATATTTTAGGAAAGACAACACTTATTTAGGATAAATAACTAACTCAACTTACTTTCTTAATCTCTTCAAATCAGTCAACTAGCTCTTATAATTAGGACCGGAAGTAGTACTTCTTTTCTTAAGAATTAGTTTGATATTTAATTTGATTTTA